>NW_020943070.1:20105790-20143132 GCF_900497805.2 Vombatus ursinus | reverse complement strand
TGCCTTTTTTGTTTTCAGATAGCACTTGTTTCCAGATCTCTTCCTCTCTGCTTCCCTTCTTTTCCCCAACTTTTTCCTTGTGACAAGAACAGTGAAGCAGAACCCACAGACCTAGCCATTTTATCTGATCACCTGTATAGCATACTAATGGTCCCTCCCTCTTCCAAATGAAAATGTTTAACATGCTTTTATTTACTCTTCACAAGAGTGTAAAGATACATTAAATTTGAGTTGATCTTGTTATGTATGTTAGTTTTTGCCAAACTGGGCAAGACAGCTTATGAATGTGAGTGTGTATTGGATTCTCCATAGTAGCTTTTTTAGTACCTCCCAAGTGCTATGAGCTGTGGTACATGGCACACTTCAGGAGTTTAATGTAATCTAGCTTGGCAAGGTCACAGTGCATGTAGAATGTCCAGCCATTCTTTTAACCTACTTTCCCCATCTGTAACACAACTGTAGAATAGGTGTTATAAGTGAATTGAAATACTCATGCTATAATATTGCCTCAGTTTATCTGATAGCCACAGGTGATATTTTCTGTTCATATTGGCCCCAGAGGGCACTCATTGTATCTATGTATTGTTTTAGGTACAATACCTGTGCCTCATACCAGTGCCACACAAAGTTGCTTGTTTTCTCTTTATTTAAATGGCTAAAGTGGGACACTCTGGATTGAGCACCTGTATCCCCCTTTGTACTGTGATTTGCAATTGCCTAATTACATCTTCCTGAGTTCAACTCTGGCCTCAGACACTTACTAGCTGTGTGACCCTGGGCAAGTCACTTGTTTGCCTTGGTTTCCTCATCTGAAAAATGAGCTGGAGAAGGAAATGGCAAACTACTCCAGTATCTTTGCCAAGAAATTCCCAAATGGAATGACTAGAGTTGGACACAATTCAAAAACGACTGAACAACAGTTAACACATCTATTCATAGCCTGTATAAGTTATGCTTTTTAAAATGAAGTAATTTATAAATGAGATGGAGAAATATTAATTTGAGGGTTAAATTCTAATGGTGGCTTCAGGCTCTCAGTACCTTTTACATTATGTTTACATTCTTGTCATCCACCGGCCTTAACTGTGGATCTTTTCTCCTTTATCTAGTAGCATAAATAACTGGTTTAAGTATTTATTAAACACTTATTCTGTGCCATGTGCTGTTTGGTGCTGGGGGTACAAAGACCCCACAAGTAAGATGGTTTCAGTCCTCAAGGAGTTTACATTCTGACGTGGAAAATCACACATAAAGGGTACCTGAGGCTAACCAGATATATAACATGAGAATATGGCTGGCAAGTGCTACAGAAGCCTGCCTCTTGGCAAGATAAGGCAAAAACTCAAACCTGTCAAGAACAAGTGGACCCAGATCAAGTAAATTAAATCCCTTTTTAACAAATGTTTTTAGGTTAGACATACTTTTATTAACCATGGAAGAAACTTCCTCTACTAGGGAATTTAAACTAGTAGAGGGAGTTTCTTTCTCAACTAACCTACAACTTACAGTCTTGTAGATTTGACTGGGTCACTGAGAGATAAAGTGACTTATTAGACTATCAGGACTTGAACCCAGGTCTTTATTTCTGTTAAGATATGCTGCCTTTTTGATGGCTTAAGGTATGTAATTATAACAAATATAATTTTTATCACTATAGTTGTCATCATAACAACCAACCACTAGGTTCACTTAAGCAAAATTCTGTGCAACAAAAGCAGTTTGTTAGGATGGTATTTCTCTGTATGCTTTGTTTAGGTTTATAGGAGCCATTGTAGATCAAAATCTTTTTATTTTTGACCAGTATTTTAGATTTCTTTATGTATTAGATCCTTGAGCCTATTAATAAAATACTACATTCTCTTTTGGGGACTTACTTTTCTCAAAGTAGGTCCTAAAGAAATGCTTCAGGGAAAGAGAGAAGCAATTGTACAGTTGAACCCTGGGTTACCCTTGTAGTTTTACTTTTTTATGGACTAATGAGCCTGAAGAGATCGGACTATCGATTTCCAAAGTGGGTACATTCAGGAATTAGACTAGGATGATGGAGTAACAATTTATTACTCTTCTGTTATTTCCCATAATTGTCTTTTACCGTTGGACAAAGAGGGAAAGAAGAACTTGCCTTGCCATCCTGTGGAAGCTAATGGAATTTTTGCAGGACCCAAAAAGTTGTTGGTAACTGATCTTACAGTGGCTTACCAGAAGTGGAGGGATAGGAATTGCTGCTCATGAAAATTGCTGTGGGTGGTGGCTCTGGGATTTAGCTGTAGTATGTTGACTTCTGGCTTCCTAGGGTAATTATAAAGTTAGGTCCATTGTGATTTTGATTTCTCAAATAACTTACTCTTTATGAATATTTTTAACACTCATTTATTTCTATAGATCTCAAATATTCAGAGGTCTTGCAACATGGCGGACATTGATAAGTAAGTAATTTTCTTCTTTGCACTATAAAAAATTGACCCCTACTTTGTCCTTTTATAGTAGTAGTGTGTGTGGATGAATTCCATTTTAATAAAATGTATACTAAATGACTAATAGTTAGTATCTGTTCATATAAATTGTGGATAAAGTGTAATTTTGATAAATTATTTTAGTTACTAAGTTATTGGCTAATGCTTATGCTTAGCATAGTACTGGGCATCTAGTAGGGACTTAATGAATATTTGTTAAATTGATTTGATTTTATTTTCCAGAGTACTTTTTGAATAAAGCCTCATGTTTAAAGTGCTTTATCTGGTAATAATAGATTGCTTTATTTTCCCATTTCTTAAGGTTGTGATTGGTGTGTTCTTAGTATTCCTTAAGACAATAAAGGTGAAAAAAGTGTCCCTTTATATTACTTGGTAATTTATTAGCTCCAGCACTAGCCTAGAGAGTTTTCTGCCTGTTGCTTGACTGCCATATGTCCCAAAGTAAATTGTTTATTATTAGAGTGATTATAAACATTGAGGATTTGCTTAAATGTATTTTAAATAGGCATTTATTAAATGCCCACTATGTGCCACAAATTTTGCTAGGGTTTAGTCAGAAACACAAAGACTTTAAAAAATGAAAATCCCTGTTCTCAAAGACATTATATCTGTTGATTTTATCATACCTACAACTGCAGTATTTAAGTTTAAATAGTGCCGAGACTTTATGAATACCCCTTGTACACATAGGCATCTTCATTCCTTTCACTATCATAATTATTATCTCATCTACTCTCCTGATAAGTGCTCGTTCATTCTTAACGCTAAACTAATTTAAAATTAAAAAAGGTTGTGAGACATTCCAAAATGATGGGGTTCCTTATCCATGTATTATGGACTAGTCCTAAGAGTAGTTGGAAAAAGTTGCCCTGGACCAAGAATTCTTAACTTTTTTTGTGTGTCATGGATCCCTTAGTTAATCCTCTGTACCCCTGCTTATAAAAATTGTTTTTAACTGCATAAAATCAATTATGTAATTTTTTTTCCCCTATCCAAGTTCAGATATTTTGACTCTGTCTATGAATCCCAGGTTAAGAAACCCTGCCCTAGAGAATATCAGGGAAGCCTCTTGTCACACCTTTCATGAAACAGATTCCCCTTGCAGCATTCACCCAAGAGCAGGGAGGCAGGATCCTTCTCCTTAAAGCAGTTTCTCCTTATCTGTCACAGTGTAAGGCCTCTTCACAACAACCACTCATTTTTTAAGCCAGGAGGTAGCAAATTGATGTTGTCTTTAGCACAAAAAAGTAGGAGAATTTTGCATCATCTTAGAAATTCCCTATTATGTATCGTTTAAAAAAGAATGATTTTTAGTATAGGGAAATGAATTTTTGAAGATTTTCTTTCCTAGTACATATAAATTCTAATCTGCCAATTTTTAATTACAGCAAAGAAACTGAACTTGACCAGCAAGATATGGAAGATGTTGAAGAAGTGGAAGAAGAAGAAACTGGTGAAGATGCAAACAGCAAAGGTAATGCCTTGACTGTTGATGGGAATCCATAATTTCTGGTAACTATCATCAGTGAGTTAGAAATGCCATTGCTCTATCCCAAACTTCTCTCTTTACCCTCAATCCCATGTGGATTTATTGACCTCATTTTTAGGGGTGGAGTAAAACATAAGGAATCTATTGCATCTCCCTGATTTTTTTGTGTGTTTGCTCTTTTTTCCTGTTTTGAACTGTACCTGTAATTTTCATGGGTGTAGGCTTGGCACCTGTCTGCAAATTCATAGTGAGGGGCTGACAGGGTTAAATGAAGAACTGAAAGAAGAGATCACATTTTAGCTCTGACTAAGGTTCTAGATGCAGGTGAATTTTCTTTTTCCACCTTTGAAACCAAATACTCTATAAAGATAAATTTAAAAACTGATATTTCAGATTTTAGCCAAATCCTGTCTTGATTTCTTTTACATAAAAGAAAATTCTGACAAAGCCTATTCACATTGGCAATTATTAATAAAATTCGAGAATTGAATTGGCATTGAGTAATTTGCTTTTCAGAACTATGGCATAGATACATTACCAGGATTCAGGGCAATTTTTTCCCATTGTGATTTTCATTAGCCTAATGCTCATTTATTCTTATGCTAAGCTGAGATTTCTTATTAGACCCCAGATTTATGGGAAACCTTGTGACTGTATTAATCTACTGATCAATTATAATAGTCTTTTCAAAAAATTCCTTCTTGTTCAACTTAGCTCGTCAGTTGACTGTTCAGATGATGCAGAATCCTCAGATTCTTGCAGCTCTTCAAGAAAGATTGGATGGTTTAGTTGGAACATCAACTGGATACATTGAAAGGTAGATACCCTGCACTATAATCAGTGTTTCCTACTAGGTGTCGTATAGCTGTTCCTACTTTAAAGAGCTCACTATATAATAGGGTAATCCTAAAAAGTTGATTTAAGGCCAGAGCTTTTTAATACTGTCACTTTAAGTAACTTAGCAGGGGTGACAGCAGTCTTTTGAAGCTTATTTTGAGTTTCAGTTTGTAGGGTCATAGCCTGAGATCAAAAAATGTAAGAATGGAAATATTTGAAAGTGATCTGGGTCCTCCTTTTATAGACAAACTGAGGCTAATGAAGTTAAGTGACTTCCTCCTGAAGGACACTTGACTAGTTTGTGGCAGAGCTGAAAATGAAAGGTCACTTGACTCTTGTCTGGGGAGTGTCTTTTCCCCTTACTGTACACCTCTGTCTTTATCTCTTGTTAATGAGATTTGTTGGGAGGTTTGGGGGGGATTTTTGTCTTCCTTCTGCCCATGACAGAAGGATGTAAGGTAGCTATGAATTGAAAGGGAACCTTATTCTCTAAGGGTGATTATGGAAAGAGAAAAGGCATGGTTATTATGTACTTTACCTAGCAGTTTTACTGATATGCCAGTTTGTTAAATTGAAGGCCTAGCTTCATGTATGATTGGCTAAATGTCTCTAAAGTTATAAGTCAGTGTGAAAATTTGATTGTCTCTTTGAAATGTAACTTTTTTAAGGTGAAGATCTGTTTATTCACTTTTGAAAAGAAAAGGGCATTTTAGAGCGTTCATAAATCAGAAACATTCTTTGGCTTTGTCAGTTGATTAGTAGTAACCCTCTTTTAAAATTATTGATTCACTGATAGTTGACTGTAAATGATTTCTTATTGTATTAATTGCTCTAAAACTTCATTTTTGGAAAAATTACAGTTTTGTAGGATTTGCTTAGCATTCTATCCTTAGGGCTAAATCAGTTACAAAACATCTACACCATCATGTTTTAGTGTAGCCTTGCGAATGAGTAAGAGTCTTTTTTGGGGGGTTAGGAGTTGAGTCTTTTATCATTAATGGTACACTGGCTGCTGAACTGGCATAATTTTTGCCCTTTTTTTGCTTCATATGGTTATAAATAAGAAAAAGGAATTAATATGTAACTTCACTATCGAACTCACATAATAATGGGTTCTCTTTAAATCTTTTAGCTTGCCAAAAGTAGTTAAGCGACGTGTGAATGCCCTCAAAAATCTTCAGGTGAAATGTGCACAGATAGAAGCCAAGTTCTATGAGGAAGTTCATGCTCTTGAAAGAAAATATGCTGTTCTTTACCAGCCACTTTTTGATAAGGTAATGTATCCTACCATATCTTACCCAAAGTATGCAGTTTTAAGAAGTGGAGATTTGTACTTTTAATTAAAATTAGCAGAATTAAATGTTTTAGTTTCTTGGCCTAATGTTGAAATGGTTATTACACATAGTATGCTTGGAATTATTTGCCATTGGTGAAAGGGCAAGATCAGTGCATCTAGGTGTCATAGTGAGCTCAGAGGGGAAGAAAAATCTCTAATTTTATGGGGTTGTTGCTTGAGACTTTGTGCAGCAGTATCTTTCACAATTAAGTAATTAATTAAGAATGGAAGCTATAAATTTAAATGACTTAATGGTGTAATCATTTCAGAGAAGTGAAATCATCAATGCAGTTTATGAACCTACAGAGGAAGAATGTGAATGGAAACCAGATGACGATGAAGAGATTTCAGTGAGTATTCTTTTGTTAGAATTGTACAACTTTTAATCATTAAGGTAATAATAGCATGTTTAAACAGACTTTAAACAAAATTAAATAGGAATTTAGAAGGTTTTGTTTTTGATCCATTTAGGTTTTTCTCTATTTGTGTGGCTACTGGTACTAAGCCAACTTTGCCACATGTTTAATTGGCTAACATGACAAATGATTTCACATATTTGGTAGTGGGACAAAAATGTTCTGCTGCAAAACTGTATTACTGCACTAGTTTTATTTTGCCTGGGCAGTTAAGGTTAAGTGACTTGCCCAGGGTCACACAGCTAGTAAGTGTCAAGTGTCTGAGGCCGCATTTGAACTCAGGTCTTCCTGACTCCAGGGCTGGTGCTCTATCCCCTGCACCACCTTGCTGCCCCTACTTGTTTTATTTTTTTTTTTGGTGGTTGGAAGGAAAATGAAAAACCTGAAAGTAAAAGTGAAGCATAAAGAATAATGTGCCTCCTCCCAAGTTTAGTAAGTAACACTTGTATTTTTTCAAGGAGGAAATGAAAGAGAAGGCTAAGCTTGAAGAGGAGAAAAAAGATGAAGAAAAAGAAGACCCTAAAGGAATTCCTGAATTTTGGCTGACTGTTTTTAAAAATGTTGACTTGCTCAGTGATATGGTTCAGGTAATTTAAATCCATAATAAAAATGCCTTGGAGGTTCAGATGAGGTCACAGTAGTTTAGTATCTTTGCCAAGCATAGCACCATTCATTTAACACATTGAAATATACATTAATTAGTGTTTTGTATTTAACTAAGTGCAAAATTGGCTTTGTTTATGCATAATTTGATGCATAGTTTAAAAAAAAAATCATAGGTTACTTCTTTTTGACCAGTTGTTTTTAGATTCTGTTTTCATGTAACTCATTTTTAGTGTTCTCAGGGACAACTACTTGTCTTCTGAGCATCATGACATGTAAGCCACTGTTTAGGTTGAATGACTAGCAGGAAGCTTTCTCATACCCATGTTCTTTTCTGTCAGTGTTAGAAGGGAACTTTTTTCAAAGTTATCCACATTATGGTGTTCTTTAACAAAAATCTGTTTTGGCCTGAGGATCTCACACCTATGTATGATTGCCTGGCTAAGCATTAAGAGAAAGAATAAGACTAATCATTGTATTGATCAAAGTTGTCGTCAAAGTTGTTGACTTGGGGGGGAGAAAGGGTAGTTCTTAATGTGTTTATTAACTTTAATATTCAGCTCAAATATCCGTCTTGATAATTTTTTAAATTTTACTTAAAGGAACATGATGAACCTATTCTGAAGCATTTGAAAGATATTAAAGTGAAGTTCTCAGATGCTGGCCAACCTATGGTAAACAATTTAAAAATAATAATACGAATCTTAATTTGGAGCCTGACTGTTAGATGGGATCTTGGGAGGGTAGGGAGTGTACTTACTTGAAAGCAAGAGTCAGGATGTATGAAAATTAAGTTTTTGTGAAAATTTATTAAATCTATTATATCACTTGTATTTTCCTAGTATTTGACCATTTTTAAAATTTCAAGCAAAATAAAAATATATTCACTTGGGATAGAGCTTTGGATTAACATTGTTTAATGCCCTGTCAGGCATTTATTTAGTTTATTTGTTTAGGTTGGGAACAAAAGAGGTTCTAACCAATAATATCTTAATCTTTGCAACTGTCTTTAGAGTTTTACATTAGAATTTCACTTTGAACCCAATGAATATTTCACAAATGAGGTGCTGATGAAGACATATCGTATGCGGTCAGAGCCAGATGATTCTGATCCCTTCTCCTTTGATGGACCAGAAATTATGAGTTGCACAGGGTGAGATTATTTGATGTTTCAAAACACATTATAAATTTAATGTAATTGTTTTACATGTATTTATAAAAGAATATCTTATTCTTTATTTGAATCTTAATATTTCAGAGCTGAACCTGTTTGCTAATCGTTGTGACTTACAGATTTGAAACCTGCTAGAATGTAAATTGTAGGAGTAGAGGCAAATACTTACTCTGTCAGTATCTTAATAATATTCACATTCTTCTCCTTAATGATATTCATATAGTTTCTTTCTACATGAGGCCTATTTTTATCTCCCTACTCCTTTCCCTAAATTATTTTGTGTGTACTTCTATATACATGTTTTTCCCCCAGTAGAATATGTAAGCTCCTTGAGGGCAAGCCAAGCCTTTGATTTTTTTTTTTAAATCTTTGTGTTCCCAGTTCCCAGTACACAGTGGGTACTTAATAAATGCCTTTTGGTTGGTTGATTTGTATTCCACCTAACACATAGTACAGTTCTTCCAAAGAGTAGATGAATTACAGTTGTTAAATGAATTGGTCGAATCTTGATGTAAAATCTTAAAACAAAATTTGTTTTATTAAAAGTACTTGCTCTTAGAAGAAACAGTTTTATTGTTCTGCTGTGAACTTAAGCCAATTGCAGATAGTGTGATGTTCACATAAGACACATGATAAACATATTTGTCCTCTAGTTTATATTTTTCTTTGAGAGGATTTTTTTTTAGTGTTGTAAATGTGATCAAAACTTCCCTGTTTCTCAAAGGTGTCAGGTAGATTGGAAAAAAGGGAAAAATGTCACTTTGAAAACTATTAAGAAGAAACAGAAACACAAGGGACGTGGGACTGTTCGAACTGTGACAAAAACAGTTTCCAATGATTCTTTCTTCAATTTCTTTTCTCCTCCTGAAGGTAAACAGCATTTTTAATTTGGAATTGGTTGGGTGCTTAAGTGTTGTTCTTAAAATATTAATAATCTTTTTATTTTTCTTTCTTTCCCTCCCTTTGCCGTTTAATTGTAGTTCCTGAGAGTGGAGACCTGGTGAGTCCAATTGTTTTCTTTAGTAAAGTAATAAAAAAAACTATAGACATTGAAAGGCTTTTGAAGGATGTTAGTGCCAAATTTTGTGCCCTAAACTTTTGTACTTCTGTACCCATGTTTTCTGAAATGCCGTTTGTTTCTTCAGTGAAACGAGAATGCTTTTTTATGCTGTATTGCAAGGGTCACCTCCACCCTGGACAGAATAACATTTCCTTTAATGATTGAACTTACTCCAGCAGAAATTGCTTCTATCCCGAATGTGGAGGTTGATGGAATGTTTGGTTCTCTGGAAGTCAGAGTAGTTGTTCTTAGATGCTGTGGTGACCCCTGCTGGATCCTGAGAAATGCAGTAGCATTGAATAGACTTAGAGAGTTGTGCCTAATTTTTGTTTTGTTGGGTTGGACATGTTATATTTAATATAAGGTGAATGGGTTTGGTAGAAAGATTTTGAAGTGTTATTTTTTACTGAAGAAAATGCTTTTTGTGATAGTTATCATCTTTAATATTTTTAGGTAGACTGCAGTCCTAAAATAATTTGCAGCCATGGCAGCATACAGAATGGCATCTGTTCGTTCATTTGACCATTTTTAATAAGTTCCCACTGTATGCAAAATTCTGTGATAGGCATTGGTTTGATAGGTTTGCCTTTCTGTGTTGAAATGTAATGACTTTCTATACATGTCAGTTGCATTCCTTTTCAAAACTCTTTACCCATTGCTTTTAGCATTCTTAGAATTCTTATTTATAATGCTTATTAGTATTTAAAATGGTTTTGTTCCGTAACTAAGGGGGAGAAATCATTCTGAATCTGATTATGTGCTTGTGATAGTACATTTCTGAAATGTTTTTGCCATTAACTAATTTTTTATGGTAAGTTTTTTCAAATTAAAGATAAGAAATTTTTAACTTGTTAATTGAACTTAACTCTTTTAAAAACCATATGCATACTACCCAACTGTATATATCCACCTGGACTTTTTCTTTTAGGGCATTTTCCTGTGATCATCTTAAAACCAGGGCTTCATATTAAGTGATATAATAGTCCTTTGGATTCTTTAGCTTCTTAGTTTAATAGAACTTAATGCCCTAGCAGGTAAAAAAAAATATTTTTCATAGGTCTAATATTCATTACTTTCATATTCTTAAATATACAGTCCTTAAAAAGAGGATACATGATTTAGATGAATGGCAACTGAAACATGAGAGATCAGTAACTCATGTTCTCTCTTGCTTCCCTGGCATTTTTTTGGTTTTTAAAATGGAACTAGTTGGATTCTCCTATTTCTCCTCGTGCCCCCCCCCCCCCCCATATTTTCACTTGTATTTCTTTTTTGTTTTATTTATTTATTTTTTGCTAAGCGTTGGGGTTAAGTGAATTGGATTTGAACTCAGGTCCTCCTGACTCCAGAGCCTGTGCTCTATCCACTATACCACCTAGCTGCCCCATCACCTGTATTTCTTATCTGCTAAGCTGATTTAACTTGCTCTCTTCTTCCTTTCCTTCCTCTACCATACTTACTTCAATTAAGAATTGTATGCCTAGATCATGCTGTTTCCCATATAGCCATGCACATAAGCTAATTTTAAAATTTCAGGAAGGTTTTAACCTCATTCTTTGTACAAGAGGTTTCTGAAGAACAAAATGCAGTATCTACATTTGACCTATATAAAATGTGAACATAATACTTTTGTGACTTTTGAAAATATAAATATAGTTTTTGTGGATCATTGGTTGAAATATCAAGACTCCCTTAGCATTGGTTCAAATTATTGAATTAAAGATGTGTCATTTAATTCACCATTTTTGACTTGTGTATTGTTTGACTGAGAAAATAAGCTAGTAAGGTGTACCTAAGCATTAGAATTCCTTTTTCCTTATACACTTAGCCTGGCTGCATCCCAGTTTTATAAAGATTACTTATGTAACCAGCTTAATGAAATTATTTATATGTTTGTGGTTTTTACTTATAAAGTACTGTCATCTTGTACAGGATGATGATGCGGAAGCTATCCTTGCAGCAGACTTTGAAATTGGTCACTTTTTACGTGAGCGTATAGTCCCGAGATCAGTATTATACTTCACAGGAGAAGCTATTGAAGATGATGATGATGATGTAAGTGAAGATGAATATCAGCACAGTTACAACCTCTTTTAGAGGGCAAGATCCTTTTGAGGTTGTGAATAATCCAGTGTATACAGTGACAGTGAATTATATATCATAGCAAAGTGGCTTTAGTTAGGTATATTTGGAATTTCCTTACCTCATTGGCTTAGCAAAACTCTTGTGAATTTTAAAACTGTAGTTGGTGCTTGAGTTGTTGGCCATTCTAGAGGGCATAGGATGGACAAAGATGATATTTTTTGGGTCCCTTAGAAGATAATCATTAACATCAGTGGCATGACACTTGTTAAAATTGAATTTATATATCTTTTTTCGAAACATTGACAATAATAGACCTTTTGCCCACTGGATAATTATTGATTATTGAAGAAATAATTGTTTTGCAGTCGTGCTATTGGAAACTTAAGTGCTTCTAAAATTAATTGGCTCACTAGCAGTCTTGTATTTGGTTAACCTTGGGTTTTCTCCTTTTCTGAGCTAGTTTTCTCATGAAGAAGGTTGGACTAGATGATCTCTGTCTAGGATCCTATCCTTGTTTTTTGATGACTCGAGTAATTTATTATGCTTATATCCAGTGAATGGGGATAGAGTGGAGTGCGGGAATAGTCTGCTGAGCTTATCATATTAGTGTTACAACTAGAAATGCTAGTATGCTGTGTGGGGATAGCCTTACATAGCTATGGTTTTGAATTAGGTGGCCTGGGAGGTTTCTTCTGATGCTTTGGTTCTGATAGTTTTTAACTCGACCATATTTAAATAAAGTTATTTATTTTTTTTTTTTTAGTATGATGAAGAAGGTGAAGAGGCTGATGATGAGGTAATATTTGCAAGATGAGACAGCTAAATTGTTTAATTGATGATTTGTGTTGTTGAATATTTATCAAATTAGCATTAAGGTTTTTGGCATAAGATTTACTTTATCAAAAAAGGAATATATTTTAATTGAAAGATATACTATAATTCTACAGGTAATATATGTATATAGTAGATAAGCTGCAAAACTATCAGCAACAATGTTTTATTTAAAAATTTTGTTCTGCAGGGTTATCAGCTCTTTGAAGAAGTCAAAAGCTGCAGTAAATTTTTTCAACGTTGGCTGCAGTAAATCTTTTCAATAAAAGCAGACTGGATGTGTCTCGAGTTGTGTTGGGAAATTTTCATATTAGAAGCTTTCAGATTAAATTGCATTTTTCATCAAAGTTTTGTAATGATGAAAACTTGTTGCCCTATACTATAATTTAGATTAATCTGCCTACATTATGAGTTTTCTTCTACTGTACCTACTTCATGGATGCATTTTAAACTTTAATATAGGAAGGGGAAGAAGAAGCTGATGAGGAAAATGATCCAGAATATGATCCGAAGGTAAGAGAAAATACTTTTTTTAATGTCTGTCTAGACAACCATGTGATTTTGGATGTTTTTGTTTCATTTGTTAATAAAGGCTGAATTTAGCTGTGAGATGAAATTTTTAAATGTAGATATTTATGGCACTGATTTCTAGAACTTTTTCTGTGATATTTAAAGTGCTGTCTACCGATGAAATTTGAATTCTTCTTTAATTCAACCTGATTCTTTATGACTTGAGGCTTAAGATCTAAGGTTAATATCTTTGTGTAAAAATGTTTTTAAAGTCTTATTATCATTTTATTATCATTTAAATCTTAATATCATCTTACTACCCTTGCAACTTCAGTTTTTGTTTGTTAATCTGTTACCGAAACTGTCCTCTTATGGCAACATAAAAAACTTTGTCCTCCCTCCACTCTCCCACTAAGTCATTTAAATATTGGATAAAGTCCAGTGAGCAAATTGATACCTGAGGTTTCTACAAGGAATTATACCTTGACTAGTAGAGAGCTTTTTGTTCCTATTTCCCAACCCCTTTAAATGGGGCGCTCCAGCTTCTGGGTCTGTGTGTTTTTATCAAGTATACAACTGTGATTTCTTGACGTTTACTGCCTTAGGAGTTGCATTTTTCCCACCTTGACAAAAATTGGAGGAATTGTCTGGGAAAGTTTGACAGTTTTGACAGAATTGTGCTGAAAGTGGCCTTGACTGTTGTTTTCTGTCTTCCTTTCAACAGAAAGATCCAAACCCAGCCGAGTGCAAGCAGCAGTGAGCAGTGTGTGCTGTGGCCTTGAGGATTACTGCACTGTCCCAGCCTAAACACACAACTAGTAGTTACTTACAGCCTTATGTTTTGTATTTTCTTGGTAGAATCAAGTAAACAATTTTTGTTAAAAAAGGAAAAAAAGAAAAAATGAACGTTTAAGAACCAGTTCAAACTATAGGTTCATTCTACCTAGCATTTTAATAGTATAATTTTTGCCGGATATGTAGAATGCAGTGAATCCCCTAACGCATGTCCATTGCTACAGAGTTTGGTTCTTGTGAAGTCTTTTGTCATGTAGCTATTAGACTGCTGCTGCGAAAATTCTCCGAACTGTTATTTGAGACCAATATTGGTTTAGAAAAAAAAAGAAATCCTTCTGAAGAACCAACCAAAGTATTTTTTCAGCCCAGTAGTTGAATGGGTTTAAGTCTGCTTGCACTAGCTGTGCCTTCATTACTTTGTTAGAAAATGCAGTGACTTGTACTAACTAGGAGACAAAGCATTTTGAAATTTGATTTGAGAAGAGACTAGTATATGGTTAAGAATTTCCAGTAAGACCACATCTAATGTTCGTTAACTGTCTGCTTGTTTATGGATTTTTGTATTTTAATGTGACATAGTGATCTATGAAGAAACTTAGTCATCCTATTAAGGTTATTGTTTACCACTGGGGTGTGAATAAAACCTAGTATTTTCAGAAGTTAGCGTCCTCTTCTACTTGTGTAACTGTGTCCATTCAAACTGAAAGCATCTTTCCTTTTCTTAGTGGTATTGTGGTGTACCTTCACTGAAAATGATCACTTACACCACCTGATAGAAGCCCATTGCAAGTTCTTTTGTTGCAATTTAAAAATAAATTACCAAGCAGAATGTTAGTCCTCCCAGGATAATGTCTTAATTTGACATATTTAGAAGTTGACCTTGATAGTTGTAACTAATGGACATTATTTAGGAGAAGGGACCAGACTTTAAAAAGCAGTCCTGCATCTACCAATATGCAAGGGTGAATGGAGAACCAGTGGACAAAATTTTGAATCATAATAACCCTTTAAAGATCATTATTGTTAAAGTTAAATTTATTATGGTCTTGGGGTTGAAGCTAGGGAGAGAGTTCTATTCCAATTGTCATTGCTTAATATGTGAGTATATTATTTACTCATACCTCTAATCTATCCATATATTTAAATGGGTAGTATTGTTTACTTACCTACCTCACAAGAGTGTTGAGGCTTATTAAGTTACATTATATAAAAATTGTTCTTGGTCATTAAAAGGTCAGAAATTTTAACCTTTATTGTGTATGTGTTATATTTAGCACCTTGTTTGAACCAGGGTTATAATTTTCAGACTGGAAAACCAATGGCTAGTACCTCTATCTTAGATTTGTACAAGAGACATTCTTGTGGCAAATCTTTGTGGCTTCTGCTAGAATTGGGACTCTGGGCTGTATGAAGGCATCTGGGATTCTAGATTTAATGGAAGTAATGCGTTCCTTTTCCAAGAAAGTTGGGAAAGTAAAAGCCATACTAAAATACCTCAGGCTAATTACTGTTATTTGGGGGAGAAGGGTTGATTTATTTCAAGGCATGATGGTGAAGTTGATCTTGTTCATTAGTGAATTGCAAAAAAAAAAAAAAAAAAAAAAAGGGAAGGCCAAGAATTTAAGATGATTATATTTGTTTCATTCTTACAGATGATATAACTTCTTGTGCTCCTCCCTCCCCCCAGCATGATTTGGGGTAATATGCAGAAAACACTTGGTATTTGCATTGTGTCATCCATTTTTCACTTCAGAACATTTAATTATAACTTCTGGAAATCCTTAACTGAACACATTGAGTTACTGTATGAAAATTTGCTGTGGAAAGATCTTTGTGTTAAACCTCTTATTTGTCCTTTGTTATTTTTACTGTCAGGTTAATTTTGGTGATCTAAATTTGATCTCGTTTTTTTTCTCTGTACCCTATCTTGATCACTTTTCTAGCCTTTCTGTTTTTCTTCAACAGGTAGAATCCCATTTGAGTGAACTTTAAGGAACATCAAAATTGCTATGTTTTATATAACCCTTTTTGAAAAAAATTTATTGCTAAAAATGGAGGAATTAAATGGTTATTTGCTTTTAGTTACATGAAGCAGTTGTCAGGGATATGCTACATTTGCGTAGTGACCAAATAATGGAGGAGTACGTGTTCTGAAAGAAATGTTCCTAAACTCACTGGAACCTGAGAGGGTAAATAATATTATTCCCTTCTGCTGAAATTATATTTGAAATGTATTCAAAAATTATTAATAAATTTTGATGTGTTTTTCAGAATGTTGTGTTGGTAATGATTTGGGCTTTTCTATGTCGAGAGGGAGAAATGTGGTGGAAATACTGTTTCCTGGCTTCTTGTTACCTACTTAAGCTGGGAGGGACTACAAAATGTTAGGACTTCTAAGTTGCTTCGAACTGCCGTAGTTCAGAAGGTAATTCACAGCATTTCAGAGGTATTTAAGGGTGTTTGTGTCCTGAGATTTCTGCTAGTGTATGAATTATCTTAACTTCATTTTATAGTCCCCACCAGCCCAGCCACTGGGAGCCAGGAAACAAGTCACTTTTATTCTTTTAAGAACTCTGAACAACCAACATAACATTTTGCATGCTTATTGTTATATACTGATATTTATATTTTTATATATAAATAACAGAACACTTTCTAATTGACTGCCAACTTCATAAAGACAAGTGAAATATGTTTGCTATATGGATTTCTCATTGAACAAAACTGGTATCCAAATCAACAAAGCAGTATTCCTGTGCATTTCTATGGCATGGAAATAGCCTTGGTATATGTAGAACTATACCTCACTATATTTGCTAAAATGGGATTCTACCTTTCTCTTGTTTCCTTTTTAGCCCTAAAAAATTGGCTGTTTCCTTATAAGGGGATTCAGTTCTTTGGTAGAAATATTTTCTTTGCACTATGAATAGTATATAGCAAAGTGGTTGGTTGGTGATTACAGTAGGGGCACTAATGATAACTGAACTTTCAGTGTTTACATATAACTACATATAGGAGAGTGTAAATTTGGTGCTCTTCTTGGTTTAAGTTAGATACAATTCCCATTCTTGTAAGTAAAACTTGAGCTGTGGCTGACTGAAACATTTCCATCCCTATCCATTTAATATATATTAAACCATTTAATATGCAAGTATTTGATAGCTTTTTTTAAAAAAATTCTTTGGTATTAGGGTTTGTTAGTTTATGTAAAACAAAATTTAGCATTCCTCATTTTGAAGTGATAAAATTAGTTCTTTGCTCAGACTAAATGTTATTCTGTAGGAGTAGAACAGACTGAATATGGAGTGTGGCATTCTTGAAATGATTTTAGAACAAGCTTGTCCTTTGTTAATTAAAAAAAAAAAGAAGCCAATTGGATTTTTAAAATCTGTTTCACTGATGAAGTAATTATGGACTAGGTTTTGTTAAAATTTTTTTTAGTACTACTGTGCTAAGCAACCTGGAGGTAAACCTTTTTTTTTGCATGAGATGTGGTAGAATTTATGAAAGAAAAAGATTTGACCTGAGTGCTATACTGGCAATTATGTTTATTAGTATAAGAATCCAGGTATTAAAATTTGCCCTCAGGGAAAAGGTCGAAGACTGGGTAGGATTGTGTCATTTACCAGACATTAGTATTTCCAATATTCACTTTTAGCTTTTCCCTGTAGATATTTGTAGAGTTGAAAATTTCGGAGATAAAACCTATTTACTTTTCAGTCATGTTTTTCTTCTCTTACATTTGGATTGATGGCTATAATCCCTGGATTTTTTTCCAGATTAGTAGGTTAAACTGGAGCTAGGAGTACTCCATTAGTAGAGATCACACTAATATACACTTAGACAATAAAGTCACTGAGGGCAAGGATCTCCCTTTTCCAGGGTCTACATACAGTACTGCTGTGAACAAAAGGATATTGTTGATAAATTAATTGAATGTAGAATTTAAAGATGGAAGGAACTTTAAGGGAATGCTGAAAACCCAACCCAGTTTTTCCCCCCTCCCCCAAACTCAAATGTTGGCAATTTTGTTTAGGGTATCCAATTTGAGGTTAAGTTATAATTGCAGCACTGAATGTTATTGGAAAGTTTCTGAATAGTTAGAGTAAGTTAAATTTTTGGAGCCCCAACTGCCCCCTTTAAAATCACATTACTATAACCATACATAAAGCTTTCTTTTTGAGGCTTCAGTTGATATTGATACTCTTTCTTGGGAATTTTATCTCTCCTGCATATATATCTATAAATCTAAATGTAATCTTTGTGTTTCATCTGTGTGCTAAATTTGGTGTTAGTAGATCAATCCAGTTCTTACTGTAGTTGTTGCTTTATCAAATGTATGTCTGCTGCTTTTAGTCCATTCTTTATCACACCCACAGCTAAACCCCCAGGCCAGACAGACCTCCAACTAGCAGATCCTGACATTTAAGTTCTTCATTGATTTTACAGCTAATTCTTTTTGTTAAGCTGCACTGAATGCATTATTGGAGATAGGGATAATGCCTTATATTTTTTGCTTTGAACTGTTTTGTTCTGTTTTTTACATATATTTACCTTTAGATAGAATCCATGAAAAATGGATGTAGAAGAAATCTGGTCTAACCACTACCCACATTTCTCTAGGACAGGAGTTCTTCAATTAACATGAAGACTGTGTGAACTTCTTATAATCATTGATAACTGTTTCAATGTAATTGGTTTCCTTTTTAATGTTGTGTATTTTGTGCCTTAAAAAAAAAAAACCACCTTCTGAGAAGGCCATAGACTTCATCAGATTTCCACAATAATCCCTGCTCTAGGTAAATATAAATCTCAAATTGAAAGCAGTCCTTGCTAATAGTAATCTTTGTTTCTGTTCACTGTTTCTTTTGATTGTAATATAGACAGTTAAAATATACCTAAATACATGCATTTGGTGTCACTGGTTGTACTACTAAGTTAACTGTTGCTTTCTAAAATTAGTGATTTTGTGATTAAACTTACCACCATATCCAGGGGAAATTACATACGGTACATAGATCTTAATCCTTTCCTAATAAAATTTCTTATGGCTAGTAGAAGCCTCACCAGGAAATGAGGCAGAAGATGTGCCTTAGGCTTTATCTTCAATAATTGGGCTTTCACCTGCCTTATGTGGGCAGGGCTGAGGTCTACTGCCTTAGATTGGCTTTAGGCAAAGGAGGTTTGGGGGGAGATGACATCTGCCAAATGCCACAGATTTGTTGGGAAGAGTGGTGCATCTGGAGTACAGTGTTAGCACCAAAAAAACCCCACAAACTTTCTGTTTGTATACAGAAAAGCCCTCTAATCTGATGCATGTTGATGTGTCAGTTTTCTCAGACAGTGAATCGGGATGGCAAAGTGTAGGTTGGCCAGAGTATCTGTTATAGGATAGAGAATCTGAGCCACAGGGGCTAGGGTACTGCAGATAATTCTTTATGCCCAATTTAGCACTATCACAGCTTTAGAAACAGATCTTCCTAGCATTCTAGATGTGCAAGGCGGAAGATTGAAATTGTACTTTTATTGTCTAGTTAAGCAACAAAGTGCCCTGAAGAATTTTACTTTTATCTTCCAAATGGCTTTTTTCCATTGCTAAGGGAAATAGCTTTGAAGTGAGTTTGAACAAAACTTTAATGTGGTATTTAAAATTTGAATGTGAGAGGGGAGGCAGAGTCCCAAGAATGTTAATTCGAGGTAAAAAAGGTTTCAGTTTAGTAACATAGCTACATACACACACACCTGAGTATGCATCCTTCCTTTAGTAAAACTGGCTTCCATTTAAGTTTGTAGAAGGCTGAATACCAAAAATTCTGTGCAGTAAGGCGCATCCTTATTTGCATTGTTTTGGGCCTAGAACCACAGGTATCAGACATACCATGTATTTGTAGCAGCATCCACCAGTCCACCAGCGTGACATGACATATTTGTGCCTTTTTCCTGAGTTTTGTCGGCATAGAATTGCATAAGGGAGCTATCTATGAGTATTTTATAAACGTAACAAAGGTATCTAGCAACCCAGAATAATTTTCCACCTACAGAACTTATTTTCAGTTTCCAAGCTGTGTGTTACCCAAAGACTTAAAACTTTTTTTCACTTTTTATTCCCCCAAAATTTCAGTGACAGTCAAAATGACCTGTCAGTGTCTGTGTGACCGTGGGCAAGGCACCCCTGATCCTCACTTTATTCAGCTATGGTGGCACCGTAGTGCAGAGCGCCAGGCCTGGAGGCAGAAAGACACATTCCAGAGTACAAATCTGGCCTCAGACACTTACTAGCTGTGTAACCCTGGGCAAGTCACTTTACCTTGTTTGCCTCAGTTTCTTTATCTGTAAAATGAGGTAGAGAAGGAAATGGCAAACCACTCCAGTATCTGCCAAGAAAACCCCAAATGGGGTCACAAAGAGTTGGAGTAGACTGAAAAATGGCTGAACAAGGAACCTCTTTCAGTGTCCCTGCCAGCTCCTGTGTCTGATCCCAAGATCATCTTTATTCAATGACTGCTTCGGTTACAACAATTACACAACATTGTGATTATCTGAATAATCTCTTCCCCACTGAAGTTCACTATCAAAATTACCCAATCCAGATTATGGTAACTGCTGTCTGTTAACTCCCTTTCTGTCTATTCTCCCCTTTTAATTTTGTTCTGAACTTAAAACAAGCATTTCCATCACATTAACATAAAAAAAGATGATTGTACATGAAATTGCAAATCTATTAAAGTTATTGTATAGCTTTTCCCTTTTTCTCCCTTAGGGTCATCCTCCCTCCCCACCGTAGAGATGATTACCATTAGACACAAATATCTATATATGTAAAATCATTTTATACATCTGTTTATCAGTTTTTCCTCTGGATGCAGATAGCATCTTAGGTCCTTTGTAGTTAATTTGGGTATTTATAGTAGTCAAAATGACTTAGTTGCTCAAAGTTGTTCTTAAAACAATATTGCTGTTTTTACAACATTCTCTTGGTTCTGCTTATCCTGCTATTATTTTGTGCAAGTCTTTCCATGTTTTTCTAAAAATCATAGAGTTCAAAATTTTTTTTTTACAGCACAGTATTATTCCATCACAGTCATATACTGTAACTTGTTCAGCCATTCCTCAATTGATGGGAATCCCTGAAATTTTCAATTCTTTGCTACCACAAAGAGAGCTGCTATAAATATTTTAGAACATACCGGTTCTTTTCCTTTTGCCATAATCATCTTTAGAGACAGAGCTAGTAGTATTGCTGGGTCAAAGGATATGTAGGCAGTTAGAACTCTTTGGGCATAATTCCAGATTGTTTGAGGGGGTTCCCTCCATAAATGTTGGTGTAATATCACAAGTCCTCAGTTTAATCATGCCATTGTCCTACTCTTCCACTCCACATTATCACACCATAGATCTTTTCAATTTCGTGGTTAAAAACTATTGGTATTCCTTTAGCTGATCATCTCTCATTCTAAACCTGTTTCTCCTTATTGTTATCTCTAATCACACCCACTCATCAGTTCTTTTTTTCAAGCCATAACTTTAAGCTCTGACCACTTTGCTTTCTTCTCAGTCTTGATATTGTAGTTGGATTGTTACTGCCAAAACCCATTCCTGGATTAGTGCAAAATGCTGGTAGATTTTCTTACCTAAGTCAGCCCTACGTAGACCTGAATGCTGACTGGGTGTACTTATCCATCTGAGCTTTCACTGATTGTTTATCATACTCTTCCCACCAAGGCTCTTCAAACATTCCACATCTTCCACCCCATCACCTCGCTGCACATTTCACAAAGAACACAGGCAGGCTATTCTCTATGAACTTTCTCTTTTCATTTGTTCCCAGATACCTTTACTCGAGGTTCTGATAGTGAGGTGACTCCTCACCAAAGCCAACCAACCCCTCTGTCTACCTGTGATCCCATCCTCTTCTATCTTCAGATTACCAATTCAATAATTCCCTAGGTCCTTTATTTATTCATTCTAGTGAATAGAATGCCAGGCCATCTTCCTCAGTTCAAATCCAGCCTCTGACACCTAGTAGTTATGTGACCCTGGGCAAGTCAGTTAACCCTGTTTGCTTCAGTTCATCTGTAAAATGAGCTGGAGAGGGAAATGGCGAACCACTTCAGTATCTTTGCCAAGATGAGGTGACCGAGGGGGTGACCGAGTCAGATATGACTGAAAAACCACCAAACGTTCCTTTATTGCTGTACACAAATGCACTTAACTTTTCTTCCATCCGTCAGCTTCAGCAAAATGGACTGTCGTGATCCTTTTGATGGCCGAATATGCTTTCTCAGCCTACATCCTTAACCTCTTGTTAAAATGTCCTATAGTGGTTTGGATGGGAAATGCGGCTTAATTACATAAATCAAACTCCATCTGAAGTTACCGGTGAAGGTTAAATGTCAATTCTGTCAACAAAATTACTGAGTTGCTTGTTGCCAGGCAGGCGCTGAAGAAGACAAAGAAGAAAGGAATTTTCATTATTCCTTCTGTGATTCAGTTTATAGTCTACAGGCTTTACATCAGGCTTTAGATCTGGAAACAAGGTTAAAGGTGTTCTAATTCAACCCTTTCATTTTATATGTTTATAATTTACAGTGGTTGAAAAATACTAAGTAATTAATGTAAATTAAGTCATGCAAAAACTTAAATTGTTAGTCAATTTTTTTAATGCTAAAGTAGAAACATCTTGATGTAACTAACCTATAATTTCTAGTTCCTGAATAAATAAGGAATCCTGTGCACACAGGATATGATAAATAGCCTATATTTATCATCACTTTGTATCCAGAGTAGTTACAGAGATTGAGAAATTATGTTCAGTAGCTCCAATTTCACACCCTTTGAAAGTGTAATATATATTTTAGGAATTTGTAAGCATGAACCAGTGCACAGAGGATAGAGTGCTGGCCTAGAGTCAGATTCATCTTCCTGCATTCTAGTCTGGCCTCAGATACTTAGCAGCTGTGTGAACCTAGGCAAGTCACTTAATCTTGTTTTGTCTCAGTTTCCTCATCTGTAAAATGAACTGGAGAAGGGAATGACAACTTGCTCCAGCATCTTTGCCAGGAATACCCCAAGTGGGGTAACACAGAATCGGACATAACTGAACAACAACAATAATTATAATAAAGGAATTTATGAATTATTAAGCTTTTAGTGGAGTTACAATCATACAAATGATAGGACATCTTTGGACTATATCCAAAAGGGCGTGTACGCATCAAAAAATAAAGGCAAAGGGAATTACACTGTTTTATCATGGGATTAGAGTAATGAATAGTAAAACATCAAATGATACACAGGGACATGTGTGGGTTTAGAAAATTTTTGCTACAAAAAATTCACTTCTTGGAATTAGTGCTATAAATACGCTTTCCTAGGAGTTGAGATGATTGAACATGTAGTTTTCACAGGTGAGTAAATGAACAGAGCCACTGGTCCATTGGTAGCATTTGGACTGCAAGCTCTCTGAGGGCAGGAACCATTTATCTAAATCAAGGGTAGGGAACCTGTGGCCTTTGAGGCCACATGTGACCTAGGTCCTCAGGTGCAGCCTTTTGACGAGTCCAAGCTATACAGAACAAATCCTGTGATTAAGGGGATTTGTTCTGTGAAGTTTGGATTCGGTCAAAGGGTTGCACTTCGGGACCTAGAAGGTCACATGTGGCCTCAAGGCCACTGGTTCCCTACCCTTGATCTAAACTAATCTGCTCACCTATAGACATTTGTATGTTTATTAAATGGAAACATCCAATATAATACTACAAAATAAAACCTCTTGTCCTTGGGGGGGAAAAACAGAAAGCCACAAATAGATAAGGAAATTTAGTAAGGCAATGGGGTAATCTGTAATTTTTTGGTCCATTTATATGGGGTGCATGACATAAAAGTTGGGAGGAGGGAGCAGGAAACACCCAGCATGGAGTGCCGATGCTGTTAGGGGAATATGAGGCTACTATTTTGGAAGCCTTGTGGATCGTGAACTGTTGTAGTAAAATCTGATGTGTCATTTTTGAGCCTCATGACAACCCAGTAAATGATTGGTCCAATTACACAGGTGCCTGTATTTCCCTTTTTCAGATGAGCAAACAGATTCAGGGTTTGTTAACTACTTGCCCATGGCCCTGTGGTGTCAAAGGCAGAAATCCAACTCAAGTTTTCATACCCAGCATACTCTCTACTACTCAATTTAAAATTGTTTAGAGGAAAAAAAATATTTATTTTAGGAAGACAGCCATTGTCAAACCAAACATCATTTTACAGTGGTTAATAGTCTCTAGTTAATTTCCCTTGGTTTTACATGATAGAAACCTGGAACTGGGAAGAACCTGTCTGATTATGTAGTTTATATGTATAGCTCTTGCTTCTTGATTTAATGTTAATAAATATTGAACCTCAGGGAAGGGGAAAAGAAGTGACTGAGCCTCAGACTTACTATGTAGTAATAATTCTCATCTGAGGTTTGATAGATAGGTAAATAATGTTTCTATTGCTTCTGAGTAGACCCGGTTGTATAGAAGCGGTTGAGGTTTTTCTAGTATTTAAAGGGGAGTTACATGTATAAAAAATGGTAAAAAATAATTAGACATGTCCTCTGTGAAGGGCTACACAAGGAACACTTGAGGGTGAGCTGCATAAAGACCAATTTAGGTTTCAGAAAATACTTGAAAGCCGTCCATCAGTAGAGAGTCCTACCTTAGGAAATTGTGAGCTCTCAAAGCTAGTGTCCCATACGGTCTAGGTCATAAGTTCCCAGAGTGGTCGATACTGCCCCCTGGGGGGTGCTGGAATGATCGGGGCGGGGAAGGAGGGAAGGTATTAGCCTTGGGAGCAGTTGGGCGGGTGTTGAATAAAGATAAGGGGGCCATGAATGCATAAGGAAAAAAGAGAAGAAAATTTTGAAAAGCTTCATACGTGTTTCATCTGTCATGTAACAGTTACAAGTCATATTGATTGCATTATTTTCCAAATAAACACATAAAATGCAAGTTATAACCCTTCAGTGGTCAAGTCTGCCAACAGATTTTTACATGCTCGTGCGTTGTCAGGAAGTCCAGCATGCATCAGCAGGAATATGTGCGTGTAATGACTTGTTTACGATATGATACTATATGGTTACGTGATGTAATAGTGTGTCATCAAAATTTCAATGCAGAAAATACAACAAATTTACAGTAAATTATTAAATTTAAAATGCATCATTTGAAAATTGTTTTTTGAAATGATGCAAATTAAAAAAAAAAAAGGGTTGAAGAAAGTAGATTTCCAGGGGAGTGCTGAGTAATTTTTTTAAAGGGGGTGGTAGGCCAAATAAATTTGGGAACCTCTGATCTAAATGAATGCTTCCTATTTTGAGAAGAACTGTACCCCCCAAATTTCTTCCAACTCGGATTCTGTGAATGTTGGAATCAGAGGTCTGTAGAAACACATCTAGTGTAATTGTTAAATTACCAGCAGAATTGATATTAGAACCTGTCTTTGCTTAAGATTCTTTACACTATCCTACTTAGGTGTGGGTTCTAATCCTAAATCTCTAGGTAAGTGACTTTGGGCAAGTCATTTCCCATCTGTGAACCTGTTTCTTTTGGAAAATACTACAAAGAGATCCCTAAATTCTCTTTCCCGTAGGCTCATTTGTGGATGGTTCTGTGAAGTGTGCTCTGTATTCCTTTTTCTAAAAGGAAAGATGGAAATAGGATGTTGACAGAAGATAATTATACTCATTGGTGTAAAGCTTAGAGATAGATGGCCAGTGTGGAAATTTGCTTACTTACACAAAAATACTTTGCATGTTTGTTACGAGTTTTTCTTTTCCTTTTCTTCCCCCAGTGGGTATTGAGGTAGGAAAGAGAGAAAATAAATGTTAATTGGCAAAAAAAGAAGAAAAAACCCAACCAAAAAAACAAATTAGAGGAGAGAAAAGCAAAGATACAGACTAGACCTGTGATTTCATTGAAATAGGAATCTCCCTCTACCAGTGCAACTTAGTTTTAGAGAATTATCTGGGTCACTCTTTAAGTGACTTGCCCAGGGTCACACAGTCAGTACATGCCAGAAACAGGACTTGAACCCAGGTCTTCCTGGATCTCATGGCAACTCACTAGCCACTATATCATATGGCCTGTTTGTTAAAAGAAAAAAAAAGAGGTATAACTATGCTAAGGTAATCGTTTCTCCCCATAGCTCATGAACATACTTTTGATAGCAAATTTTAAGATGTGGTGGTGTCTTTTTATTATTTGGAGTATTTTTGTGAGTTTATAGCTGCTTTGGACTTAAAACATTGAAGTACTGTTACCATAGGCTCACAAGTCTGGAGTTATAAAGTCATCTAGGCCAAGCTCCACATTTTAAAGTAGGAGAAACTGAGGCCCACAGAGAGCTGAAGTGAATTTTTCATGGTCTCACAGCTAGTTATTGGCAGCACCAGGATTTATACTCAGGTCCTTCCACTCCAAAGCCAGTGATCTGTCCATTGCATCATGCTGGGATATGGGTTTGTTCTAAATCAGTCTTTAGTAACGCTAACATTCCATTCTGAGTAGACCTCAAAGCCATGATATAAGGCATATAGTCACTTCAGTTACCTACTTAGAATACCGGAAATCATACTGGTTTGTTCTGAACTTTTTATTTTTTTGCTTTTTGGTGAGGCAATCAGGGTTAAGTGACTTGCCCAAGATCACACAACTACTAAGTGTCTGAAGTTGAATTTGAACTCGGGGAGATGAGTCTTCCTGATTCCAGGCTCGGCACTGTTATGCACTATGGCATCACCTGGCTGCCCCTTTTTAAGATGCTTTTCCCTCAAAACCATGATGTAAGGTATAGAGTCACTTCAGTCATCTATCTAGAACATCAGAAGTCTTCTGCTGAAGCTATGACAGTAGAGGTTGATTGGTTGGTTATTGTCCTTCGTTTTCAAAGAGGACCAGAATGACAGCACTATGCCAGAGTCAAGTTTGAGTGTGTCCGACTGGCTCATCAGACCAATACGAGCTTGGAATGTTCTACCACGGGTCGGGCACGAGTAGTTCATGTGAACATTTGGAGTGGATTCTCTTACGTTTGTGTATCTTGCATTTCTCTTGAGCTATTTCAATTCTGCTTTGCTCATAGAGCACAGCACCTTTTCTGATGTGAGCCCACCATGCCGGGTGGTCCTGTGCCAGTGTCTCCCATATCACACAATCAATTCCAAAGTTCTTAAGAGAGACCTTGAGAGTGTCCTTGTATCATTTCTTCTGACTACCTTGTGAATGCTTGTCCTGTGTGTATTCTCCACAAAACAGTCTTTTTGGCAAGAGTATGTTTTGTATTCAAACAACATGGCCAGCCCATCAGAGTTGCACTCTCTGAAGCAGTTTGAATGCTTGGCAGTTTAACTCGAGAAAGGATCTGAGTGTCTCGTATCTTATCCTGCCAGGTGATCTAAAGAATCTTCCTAAGACAATTCAAATGGAAGTGATTCAGTTTCCTGGCATGGCGCTGGTATACTGTCCAGGTTTCACAGCATACAACAATGAGGTCAGCACAACAGCTCTGTAGACCTTCACTTTGGTAGTCAGTCTAATACCTCTTTTCTCCCATACTTTCCTTCAGAGCCTCCCAAACACTGAGTTTTGGCAATGCATGTATCAACCTCATTATCATTGTGTACATTCCTGGAAAGTACACTACCAAGGTAAGTGAACTTATCCCTAGCGTTCAAAACTTCTCCATTTGCTGGAAACGGTGGTTCCACGTATGGATGGCGTGGCTGACGAAGCACTTATATTTTCTTAGTACTAATTGTTAATTGTTAGGCCAAAATTAGCACAAGCAGCAGACAATCGATCTATACTTTGATGCATCTCAGCTTCAGAGGCTGCGTTGAGTGCACAATCATCTGCAAACAAAATCATGCACCAACACTCCATCCACTGTGATTTTGGCTTGTCTTTTAGAGTTGAAGAATTTACCATCAGTGTCGTAGTTGACTTTGATGCCATGTTCATTCTCATTGAAAGCATCTGACAACATGTCTGAAAACATCATGCTAAAAAACATGGGAGCAAGCACACAGCCTTGTTTCACTCTGTTGGTGACTGGGAAAGTACGAGAGCATTGTCCATTATCCAGACCCTGGGTAAGCATGCTGTCATGAAACTGACATACAATACTGATGAACTTCTCTGGGTAACCAAATTTTGACATAATTTTCCATAAGCCCTCAAAACTGACAATCCTGCTTCTACTGAAGGAATGACAGTAGAGAATAACTGTGGAAGTGTCATTTCATGTTTCTTCCCACTGTGTTCTTCAAGTTGGTCACTAGGAGGCACCGTTACCTTAGTTATACTAGAAACAAACTGCCATGTGCTATTCCTTGAAATTCTTTAGACCGCCTTAGTGAGTCTAACCTAATGCCTAACTCTCTTAGGATGCTTTAAAACAGTTCTTAAAACAGATTTGAAACTGGAATCTGAAGCCTTGCTAGCATTTTGTAAATGGAAAAATGAAAGAACAGGATAGTCAAAGCCTCAACCCTAATTATCCTGCTGTAAATACTACATTATAATAGTTGTATTTCCTTTGCATGGTACTGGAAATAGAGCCAAATCTCACATAATAAGTTCATTGAGTTTTGTTTAAAGTTATGATCTAACTTCTGTTATATCCACTTCTATAACAGTGAATGTTATAATGACATTTTAGAGTATCTTCCTGACCAATTCGTCAATCAAGCTTGCATGGTTGTCTTGTATTTAAATGACTTTAAAATAGGCAGCTAGGTGGCGCAGTGGATAGAGTGCTGGACCTGGAGTCAGGAAGAGTCATCTCACTGAGTTTAAATCTAATCTTAGACACTACCTGTGTGACCCTAAGCAAGTCATGTAACCCTGGTGTGCCTCAGTTTTCTCATCTGTAAAATGAGCTGGAGGAGGAAATTGCAAACCATTCCAGTATCTTTGCCAGGAAAACCCCAAATAGGGTCACAAAGAGTCACATTTGACTGGAGGACAACAACAAAAAATTGGGTGAAAGTGGAACAGAAGAAGCAATTTCTTACTCATCTTCCACAACCTTTTAAGCCAAGAATTTAAGTAATATTGAGATTTTTTTAAACTGCATTCTCTGTAAATCCTTTTTACTTCATTTTAATAGGAATTTACTATTTCTTGGACTAATCTCTATTTAAAACAGCCAGCTTATTTGTTTAATTATTTCTCACTATGTTAAATGACACATTATTCAGAAAGGAAAGCTGAGATTTACTTTAAACGGAATATGTAGAATATAGAAGATAATAAAATTCATTGTGGTGTCAATTACATCCCCAAACTATCAAGTTTTAAAAACTGATTCTGCTTCATATATAGCAATACAACAGATTTCTTAACCAAGGATATGATTTTTATAATCATATGAGGCCTTCATAAAATCCTGAATAAAGTTTTTAAACTTTTATTAACTTAGGTTGTAGGCATTATTGGAAATATAAATGGCATTTTACAAATTAATTAAATTTCCTTTCTACTTGTGGATAATAAGGCCTTCCCTCCTCACAGGACAGTTTACCTCCTTGTCTAGCAGGGTTATTTGGAATTTAACATAGGGTCTGAAATTAGAATATATTGCCTACTATTGTATAATGCAGCTTTTTGAATAAATTTGATTTTTGATGCTATTAAAGAAGGATTGCAGATATGCTGGAAACAAACTGATTGAAGTGCACAAAGCATCTTCATAAAGCCCATGGTTCAGAGTGTGAGAATTGATTGTAAGCAATACTGCTTCCTTGTGTAGTTTCCATTTAGATTTTTCTCTACGTATTTTGAAAATATAACTGCAGCTTTAGTTTGTTTAAAATAATTGAATATAGTAATTGAAGACTCTTCTAAATTGAGGTAGAGAGGTTACTTATCCACAAGAATCCTAAACTCTCAAAGGTCTATTTTTTTTTTTTTGGTCAGACCTTTTACAGTATTTCCTGAATGCCTGTTATGTGCCAAACACTCCTGAGCAGAAAATTACTAAGTTCTCCACCAATTACTAACTAGAAATCCTGGATTTTTCTGTAAGTGACAGGTGAAAACACAAAACAGGTGATAGCCAATCCTTGTGAGCAAAGTGCTGTCCTAAGAGAGGGGAGAATTACCAAAATTAAAAGATTCTGCCCTCCTAGAGCTAGACCATTTAGCAGATGCAATGTGCCATTTCTTACCAAACAATGGATAAAGCTCTTTAGGTGGCCTAACATTGAATCCAACCTAATCCTTTGCAATTTTAAAAAAATTTTTAATAAATTTTTAAAATTCATTTTGAGTTATCAACAATCACTTCCATAAGCTTTTGAGTTTAAATTTTTCTCCCCTCCTTTCCCATTTCCCTCCCCAAGATGGCACACAATCTGATATAGGCTCTACATATAAATTCCTATTAAACATATTTTCACATTAGTCATGTTGTAAGAAAGAATTAGAACCAATAGGAGGAACCACAAGAAAGAGCAAGCAAAACAAAACAGAAGAAAAAAAAGCAAATAGTATGCTCTGATCTGCATTCAAACTCCATAGTTCGTTCTTTGGAAGTGGATAGCATTTTCCATCATGAGACTTTTGGAGATGTCTTAGATCCTTGCATTGCTATTGCTGTTAGTCATAGCACAATGTGGCTGTTACTGTTCCTTTATGATGTTTAAAAAAAAATTCTTAAAGAACATTTGAAACTGGGTTCTATGCAGGCTCAACATTTTGTAAATGGAGAAATGGAAAGGATAGCATAGTCAAAGTCTCAATCCTAATTTTAATGTGATCCTATTGTAAAAGTTGTATTGTAGTCATATTTGGCCACATAAGGAGAAGACAGGTCTCATTGGAAAAGACTCTGATGCTGGGAAAAATAGAAGGCAAAAGGAAAAAGAGATAGCAGAGCATGAGATGGATAGATAGAATCATGGACATAATGAACAGAAACCTGGACAGACTTTGAGAGATAGTGGAGGATAGAAGAGCCTGGCATGCTACGTGTGGTCCACGGGATCACGAAGAGTTGGATATGACTGAATGACTGAAAACAATATAGTCATATGCTTCGGTAATAATATAATCACAGTGGCTATAACACATGATATCATAGATAATTGTGTTGGAATTACAAGTCAGTGTAAAGTAAGGTCTGGGAGAAAAACTTGTAAAAAAAAAAGGCTAATTTGCATGTCACAATAAATCTAAACTTGTTCCTCAGTGCTTAGCACAGTGCCTGGCACATAGCATATACAATTAATGCTTATTGACTTTCCCAATTAGCCAAGAAAGACATACTGTCAAAAGGGTGAACCAATTAATTAATTCCTTTAAAAAATGGCAGCAATAACAAACTTCTTGTCTTGGTGAGGAGAGATATGAATAATTTGCCATATTACTTTGGGGTATTTCATTGATAAAATACAATCCTTAGGGTTTTGGTTTTTGTTCTTTTTAAATAGAAGGGGTAATTCCCTGTTTAGGTATAATACCCCTCAAGGCATGACATTTCAAGAAGAGAGCTGCATTCAAAAGCTCCCTGGGAGTCCTCTTGGCATCTAGGATCTAGACTAACGGGCTGAGATCCATATTTAGAGCATAGGTTTCTACACCGCTTTCAGATTTGCAATTCGCTCCCTTAACCACAGAAGTCTAGGGAAGATAGAGCTGCTGAGTAATATTATCTCCATTTGAAGAAGGAGAAGCTGAGCCCCAGAGAAGAGGCCTCATTTGGCCGAAGGTCACAGCTAGTAAATAGCCCACCAAAAGACTAGTGCTCCTTTCCTTCTATGGGGCTGACATCTCAGGGTAAAAGCGGAGGTTGTTGCCGCTGATTAAAAATCTCAATATCGAATTTCTCTTTGAGAGCGATTTCTATAGAAGTTGCTGTTGGGAGATTGGAGAAGGAAGTGCCATTATCGATCATGGGAAAAATGAAAGGCCAGACTCTGCTTTAAAAAAAAAAAAAAGCTAATGGTCTAGCCCAGGGGTGGGGAACCCGCGGCCTCGAGGCCACGTGTGGCCTTCTAGGTTCTCAAGTACGGCCCTTTGACTGAATCCAAACTTCACAGAACAAATTCCCCACTCTTGCTCCAGACTCTAGCCACTTCTAACAGTATTGGAAAAAGCTGGAATTTCCGAAAAACCTACGTCTCTACCCTTAATATCCAAACTCAGATGAAAACGGCAGGAAAAGGTCATCGAGATTTCTGAGAACAAGCAACGCAGTTCAGGTCTACTCAGCCACAGCGCAAAAAGAGTGTCGTTTTCTTTACTGGATGGGAAATTCTTTGAGAAGCTTTATCTTTCCATCGCACTCTGTGCCTAGTACGGAGTTTCTCTGCGCTTAATGAAGTTGAACGGGTTTAAGGAAATCCCTGCCCAGGCAACCTCCCCTCCCCCCCACATACGGACAAGTGCTAATCTGGAAAATGCGGCACGTACAGCAAATATCGCTGCTGCACAATTGAAATGGGGCTAGTGATTTCATACGTGAAGGTGCGTGGGTGCCTGGACGTTAACATATTTTTTGGCTGTAGGAAGTGTGTGTGCAATGTCAAAGTAACCCGAAGAGCCTGTGTGGCTGTTTGCAAGCATGATGGTCTGGGGGACTCCAGGCTGGCCTGTCCTCAAGCTGTCCTCAGTTATCCATACTGGAGCATGAGCCCAAAAGGGCCGAGGGTGGTGGGGATCCCCAACCTTCTGCAATCTGTCTTTAATTTTTTTTCTTTTTTTTGAGAGAGAAGGTAGAGGTTCCTAGAAGGACTGGTTTGAGGAGGCTAGGGTGAAAGTGTGATTGAGTGGGCTGTGTTGGTAACCCCTATCATCTCCACACTTTTCCTTGCTTTCTTTTTGCTTATCTTTTTTGGTGGGGTTCCTAAGATAAGGACTGTTTTCTGCGACAGCAGAGTGCGGTTTCAGCGTCAGGGTTCCCCCGCGAGCAACACTCACCCTTTTTTCACATTTGGGGAAGTGAGGGGGTAGTTAAAGCAGGAGCTGAGTTTGAGTAGTGTAACAGGGGCAGATCCTGCACCCTCGCACATTTTTTGGGGGTGGGTGAGGTTGCTGGAAGAAGGGCTAGTTTCTGAGGGCTGAAGTGGAGCGCAATCTCTGTGACAGAATTCCCGATGACCCCAGCCCTCACTTTATCTCTTTTGGAGTATAGGGTGGGGTAGTAGAAAGTTGTGGAACGACTGGCATCAGAAAGTGGAGGTGCGTGTGAACACTACTTCAGTGTCAGAACCCCCCCCCCCCTCCGCGACCCTAGCCCGCACTTTTTTTCCAGCTTTTTTGGGGAGGTGAGTTGGAGGGAGGATTCCACAGGGACCGGTTTCAGAAAGTGGAGATGCGATTGAGTGCGACCTTAGTGGCAGGATCCCCCCACGACCCCCCAACCTCTTCCTTTTTTCACGTTCTTTCGGGGGGAGCAGAGGAGTTCCTAGGAGGCCTGGGAGGAGCTAGGATTCCTGCCCCACCAGCATTGCCTCCAACCTTCCAGTCCTGGGCGGGGGCCCCCCGGGGGGGCCCCCCCCCCCCCCCCCCCCCCCCCCCCCCCCCACTCCCAGAGAGGGAGTGAAGAGCGAGGAGGGAAGGGAGGGCGGAGACGGGGGCTGAGCCACGTCTGGAAGGGAGCCAAGTTCACAGGCGCAAGCCAACGTGGTCTGGAGAGAGAGCGGGGCCGTCCGGCTGGCTGGCTGGGGCCGGGGGCGGGTGGGTGCGCGCGGAGCCGCCTTTTCCGCTGGGTGTCACTCTGGGGCGGGAGGGATGGCTCATTCAAAAGCGCAGGGAGGGGGCAGCGCCACTCGTCTCCAGTGAGCGGCCAGCCAGGGAGGGAGGGCAGGCAGCCGGCAGCCGGCAGCCGGCAGCAGGCAGGACCCCGGGACGCGGCTCTCAGCCGCCCGAGCCGCCCTGCCCTGCGTCCTTCTGCTCAGCCTCCTCTACCCTCTCCGCTTGGGCGGCCGCGAGAGCCGCTGGGGGGAGGACGGCGCCCGCCTGCTGCTGCTGCCCCCGGCGCCGGCGGCTACGAGGCGAGGAGGACGGGGAGGACGGGGAGGAGGAGAGGCGGCGGGCAGGAGGAGCAGGGGCGGCGGAGGCGGCGGCGGCGGCGGCGGCGGCGGCAGCGGCAGCGGCAGCGGCCACCCCTATGCCGAGAGGATGCTGGAGAGCGGCGGCTGCAAAGCGCTGAAGGAGGGGGTGCTGGAGAAGCGCAGCGACGGGCTGCTGCAGCTGTGGAAGAAGAAATGCTGCATCCTCACCGAGGAGGGGCTCCTGCTCATCCCCCCCAAGCAGCTGCACCAGCAGCAGCAGCAGCAGCAGCAGCAGCAGCAGCAGCAGCAGGCGGCCGCGGCGGAGCAGCTCCAGCCGAGCCCTCCGGCCGCTGCCGCCGCCGCTGCAGCCGCCGCCGCCGCCGCCGCCGGCCTCGAGACGCCCGCCAAGCTCAAGGAGCTGCATTTCTCCAACATGAAGACCGTGGACTGCGTGGAGCGCAAGGGCAAGTACATGTACTTCACCGTGGTCATGGCCGAGGGCAAGGAGATCGACTTTCGGTGCCCCCAGGACCAGGGCTGGAACGCCGAGATCACATTGCAGATGGTGCAATACAAGAACCGCCAGGCCATCCTGGCCGTGAAGTCTACCCGGCAGAAACAGCAGCACCTAGTCCAGCAGCAGCAGCAGCAGCCGCAGCAGCAGCTTCCGCGGGACCCGCACCCGCACCCGCACCCGCATCCTCACCCGCACCCGCACCCGCACCCACAGCCTCCTCAGCAGCAGCAGGCGCCGCTGCCGCAGCAGCAGCCCGGCCACCGCCTCCTTCGCAGCACCTCCAACTCCGCCTGAAAGGGTAGAGGGCAGCTCTCCCCTCACCCAAGCCAGAGCAGGTAAGGAGTGGATAGATTTCGGTGTCTGGAGATAACGGGGTGACCGAGGGCCCCCCCCCCCCCCAGAAATGAGCAGGGTAGGAGGAGTCAATGCTGAGGATATGCCACGGAAACAGAAAAGAAAGCGAAGTTTCTGGACTGGAGGCAAGGAGGGAGTGGGAGAAAGGTCTACCTGGTTCCGGGCACGATTAGACAATTCTATTCAAGCCGCATCTTCTACTTTTGGCCAAAGGAGGCCCTGTGTTAGGCGCTTGGGGAGTCGGCTCTCGGAGCAGAGTCGGGCAGGTAGAGGGAGGGAGAGGGAAGGGAGACGGTGCAGAACAGAAGGTCTTCGCAGGGAGACCGTGCCAGCTGGCATGGAGCGGTGGCTTGGGGGACCATTGTCGGAGAACGTGCGCGGGGTTGGTCAAAGAAGAACAGGGAGCTGAGATTCTTTAGAGCCGTCATTCAGTGTCATTCGTTACTTTCCAGGTTGAATTAAAGAACTCTTCGGAAAGTTGGGAAGAACACATTTCTATTGTCTTCAGTTAGTCGGAAAACTAAAGAAACAACTCCCCTGGACCCCAACGAGACTCAAGTATCTTGGACCTCACCTTTGTGGTAACCTGTGACTCGCCCCCCCTCCCAATTAGTTTTCTGCACAGCCCTCATCATGATGCAGGGAAGAATTTCGAGTCATGAAGACTTTGACTGTTATTTATGAACCTTGGAAAGGCTCTTCTAGAATGGCCAGACTTCTAGGAGAGATGATGTACTGTAATTTTATTTTAATGTATTTTAATTTGCAATTATTTATTAGTTTTTTAAAAATGCTTATTCTCAGACATTTCTGAATGTAGGCCATTTTCCAGAAATGAATTAATTCGTCAAACCTCATTTGCTAATAATAATAAGCCCTAATCCTTGGAGATGTGGGAAGGGGAAGGAGAAAGGGACGGCAAGAGACACTGAGAATCCATTTATTTATTTCAAGGAGACCTTAATAAGGGTTCTGTTTGTGACCCATGGTTTGTCATGCCAAGTTGACAGGACAAAATGCTATGATGTTTAAGTTTTTTTTTTATTTGATTTTCCCCTAGAGCTATATTTTGGGTAGAAATTCATTAAAAGCAATTAAATGTTAAGAATTGTGTATTTATGAGAATCTAATATTCTAGATACAGCTTCTCTGAAAGGGGAACATAAAGATATTGAAACTTGGCTTCAAAATATTTATTTAAAAAAAAACCACCCAGCTGTTTCGAAGAATTATCAGATTTCTCTTTCAATTCTATGGGGCTGGAAGTGGGCCAGAAGCAAAATGTCACTATGTGAAAAACTTTAGCTATTATCTACATGGCAGACCTAAGGAGGAGATGTCTTTTAAAATTGTGATTGGTTTTGTATATTAACTTAAAAATATATGCTTAAATTATTTCGAAAAGGAAGCAGGAAAGAGAACATTTACACTTTGATCCAAGTTATCAACCCTATCTGATTCTGAGCTTTCTCCAACTCCTTTGACTTGAATTTTTTTGACCCTTTTTTGCGTTGATGTTTGAAGAATTCTTCAGTCTAAAGTCCAGGTTGTAAATAGTTGAAAGGATTTGAACATTTCATGACTTCAGTTTTTGTAGTGAAAATGCACTGCTCAGAGAAACCTACAATTGTTTTGCTTTGTGGCTCTGCCAGATTGTGAAAAGGTATTGGGGTGTGGTTTCTTGGTATTCCATTAACAAAACCCTGAAATTAGACAAAGTAAAGAGAGAGAGAGACAGAGAGAGAGAGAGAGAGAGAGAGAGAGAGAATAGGGATGTACCAGTTCTTTAGAGAATCCAGAAACCTCACAGACCTTGCTTATAAGGTAGAAGAAATATTTCTGTGTTAGAAGAAAAGAATGGTGAGAACCTACAAAGGACAGAGGTTAATTTTTTTAAAAAGCCTTTAGATGTTAATCACTTCCTTATCTACAGAACTATCAGTTGTTTTAAATTCTTTAGCCCCAGGTAATCTTTTTATCACTCTTTGAAGACTGGTAGGCATTTGGCTAATTTGTAGGGTGCAGTTAAAAGAGACTGAATCAATTCCTTTTCCCCTAACCCTTGTAGTAGTTTCAAAGTCCAATCATTTTTGAGGGGTAAAACTTAAATTGATAAAAGTCTTGAAGTTTGGAAATCTCTTTTTTAAGAAAAAAAAGAAGAAAGAAAAACCCAACAACCCTAAAATCAATCCTAAAACTCTTATCAGGACTAATTAACCTGTATCTCTCTGAATGTGACTGGAAGCTACATTGTAGATTGCTGAGCAGCCAAAAAAAAGGCCTTGCTGTTCCAAGGTAGATTGTTGCTTGAGTCAGAGCTGAAAGACTTACACGTTATTCCAGATTTAACCAAATAGACTGTACCAACTTCTTTAGTGTCAGTCTACTCACTGTTAATCTTCGTGGAACAAGAAAAGGAAGCTTTCCTACTTTTAAATAAGGATGTCCCTAGAGTCATCATGACGTAACGTCCCTACTAAAACCATCAGTTTTTCAAGTAAATTGATCTGCCTTTTCAGAAATGTGTGGCTCTGAAAAGGAGCCATAAAGGTCATCAAGTCCAACCTCCTTCCCCATATAAGGAACTACTTCATAATATGTCTGAAAGGAGATTTCCCATCCACTGCTTGAACACTTCCAGTGATAGGAGAACTCATTAGCTAGCAAAGCAGCCTGTTTTCATTTCATAGGGCTAATTCCATATGCTATGGGTAAGATTTGTACCAGGTATCTAAGATGGATGTGATTTTTTTTTTGAAATGCATATAAATTCCTTTTTAAAAAAACAAAGGGTAAATTGTTCCTGTAAACGGGGGGGGGGGGGGGGGGGGG
>NW_020943070.1:19998661-20105690 GCF_900497805.2 Vombatus ursinus | reverse complement strand
GGGGAACACTGCTATCCTTTCTCTGCACCCTAGATTTAGAATTGGAAGGGACCTTAGAGGTCATTGAGTATAGTCCTTTCAACTTACAGATGAGAAAACAGGCTCAGAAAGGTTAAGCAATCTGGCAGGATTTGAACCCCAGGTCTTCTGGACTGTTAACGTGCTATAAACTTTGCTCGTTTATATGCCCAATCAGAGTTTCAATATCCTGTTTGTTCTTGATGGAAGTCACCAATCCAGAGGGTTTGATTAGTACCTGGCCCATCAACCCTTTAGGCTTGTTTTTGTGTGCCTGGGCTGCTTACTGTGACATTAGGTGAGTTTTGGGGGTCATCTGGGTCTGATTCCCTGGTTAAATTGGAAGGACCATAGATCATAGAATTTTAGAGTTGAGGCTTTAGAGAAAACCTAGTCCAGCCCCCTTAAAACAAGCCCCCAGGCATGCAGTGGGAGGGGTAGGAAAGCTAATGATATGTAATGTTTGTTAAAATAAGTGAGAAGATAATAGACTATATTGACCTAGGTTTTTCTGGTTTGCAAAAAGCTTCACACTCACTTGAGTCCCTTAAGCTGGTGAAGTAAAGTAGGTAATGGGTTACTCCTCCCATTTATAGCCCAGGAAATTGAGACTCTGAGAGGTGGTCATTTGCTGAAGCTTGTGCTAGAGCTGAGATTCCATACCATGTCTTCTGGTTCAAATATAGTGTTTCTGGCACATGACAGTCCCTTGCCTTATAACAATTTGCCTCTTGAAAGCTGGTGGCTACCCAGGTGCTGCATGGCACATTAGAAAAAGCCCTAGCTTTGGAGCCAGGAGATTAAGAGAAAAGTTTTCTTTCTTTTTTTTTAAGGAGCTAGATTGCTTTAAAAAATTGTTTTCATTTTTTTACTTTAAACCATTTGTTAAGTAGGCAATGAAAAGGATCTGCTAGAAGCACACTGCACCAGTTTCCTTCCAAAATCATTTCTCTTTGCAGCTCCATATGCTTACTTATAAAATGAAGATAATAATGCCTGCCCCTTACCAGCTTCTTAAGGTCTTTTGAGGACCAAGAAAACAGTCGGTCTCATGGAGAAAGATAAAATTCAATCTAAGATAATAAAGGAAGGAGAATGGGAATTGAAAAATCCACTCCTAGACCAATGAGAAATGCGAGCATTTGGAAAGTGAAAGAAAGGAAATATGTGTATCTTGACTTTTGCTCCCTGAGTGCTCTGTACCTGGTAGGGGCTCAAATATTTGTTGAATAAACACAGGCTGCTGCCCAGCACCCCAGAAATATTTGAACGTGTTGTCCTGCCTCACTTTTCCTCTGTCCTTCACCCCCCACCCACTTCGGCCAAACTAATATCTAAGGCCATGATGGACAGACAACATGTCAAGCCTAAACGTTGCTCTCATGACAGAGGCATATGCATCACAGCTCTGTATCAGCCTGTTTACAGTCATAAGGAACCTCAGCAAAATGTGTAATCGCTTGACAGGCCTTGCTAGCTGTCATCCCATTAGTCCCAGGTGGGCCTGATACTTGGCTTTCTCATATCATTTTTCTTATTTTTTAACCACAAACAACTCCAGAAGTTCCAGGAAAATGGTCAGGAAGCCTATGAAATAAACTCTGAAATGTCTGATTTTGTTTCTCTCCATTTGTCTGGACTCACACTTGATAGACCAATAAATTAAGGACAGAATTGGTTGTCATTTCAACTGCTGACCCGAGCACTTAGCACGATGCATGGCACATAAAGTACGCTCTTAATAAATACTTGTTGACTTCATGCGTTGGAATTCACGGCTTCCACCAAACACCCAGCATTTTGCTTACAAATTTTGCAATGTTAAAACTTTATACTTGGGCAACTAAATAGGTTGCTGTGAGCTGACCATTATCAAAAGCATCATTTGCTTTCCTCTTTCCCTCCTCATGGTTTCTTTGCTCCAGGTGTGCACATCATTTCTATTTTTTTCTTTTAAAGCAATGTGGAAGAGGGGTCAAGACATCAATCTGTCTGGAGTGTGACCTAGCCCTTAACAAGAGGTCTACTCACCCAGCTAGTATCAGGAACTGACCACTTAAGCTTATTTCAGGAGCATTCCATTTGTTGTTGTTTTCTTAGTGGTCACACTAAAGCTTTAGTCTCTTGACCAATAAAAATATCCAAAGTGTAATGTCAATTAGCTGCATGACTTTAAAATCTTAAACTAAGAGTTTTGTGACCTGGTTTTATGATCTCTGGGGGAATAAATCCATTTTGCTAATTCCAAACAATGTATGATGTCACAATGGTTGAAAACAACTATTATTATTTTTTTTCCTTGAGAAGGATCTTTTGTTTCCCTCTGAGATAGTTTCCCCAGAGTCCCTTTGGGTCTTTGTTTCTAACTTTTTCAACCCCCCCCTCTTTTCTTCTTCTGAACAATGGCTTTCAGAGTTAATTTTTTGCCAGTCATGGAGACTGACACAAACTTATAGAAAATGGTGAAATGATCTACTCATTTATTGGGAACATTGCTTAACAGAACACAGAGTCCAGCATTCAACAGTTTTTCCTGGAAAAGAATAGGAAAGGCTAATTGATGAGAGCCCAGTATCCTTAGTAGCATCTTTAGAGCATTTGATAAAGGGTGGTAACCAGTGTTTTGAATTGAAAGCTGTGATGAAGCAATGTAGGGAAAGAAGCAGGTTTTGATAACAAGAGGCCTCCTGAGATTTCTTAATATTGATTTTCCAGAGGCAAGATAAGTCTACAAATCCTTTGTCTGTTGCATTCTTCAGTAAACCCTTTTCTTTAAGGTTTATGACATGTAAGTGCCGGTTTCTGAAAAGTGGAAGGTGCCACAATGTACCAAAAGTTTTCTAGCATATCATCCTTGTGAATTGACAAGTGTTATAATTTTAGTGTAAATAGGACATTTCTGAGAGATGTGATTTATTTTTCATATTTTTTCAAAATACATTCCATTTCCAATAAAGAGTTATCTATTGAAATGACCTGTTGGCTTCTGGAAAGACTTGTTATACTGATGTGTGCTGTCATGCCACAGGTAACTAGCTGGAGAGATGTGTCAAAGGGGTCTGGGGATCTCAGAAATAATTAGGCACTTCCCAAAAAGGGTGTTCCTTATCCTGTCTTAATAGAAGGAAAAAGCACATTGTTTTTGAAGGGTTAGGTTTATGTTTTTTGTTCTTTTTTTCTTTTCCCATCATTCACATTCCCTGGGATTTCCCAACACGGGAAATTGCCAAGTCTCCCCAAGGGAACTCGACTTAGATTTCATAACGCTAATTCCATTGTGTCCAATTTATCTTGAAAAGGCATAGATTGAGAACCTGGCCCCTGGTGAATTGGCTGTCTTGATACATTCCAGGGTTTCATGACATATGTAAGGAGAAGGATTAGGCCCTGAGCTGACAACCCTTGTAAAGATGGTGGGGATAGGGGTGGTGATAGTGCTTCAAGGAAAGCCAAGGAAAGCCCCTGTCTTACTGAGAGATCAGGCTTTCCTATTACTCATCATTGTTGGCATCCGAAAGACTTTTAAATAGGCGAGGGCATTTGAAAATGTTAGGACAGTGCTTCAGTAACTGCCGATCTAGGTTTTCAAAGTGAAAAGAAATGAATGGTGAGAGGAAAGTGTTTACTACAAGAGGAGAGAAGTATAGTGGTGGGGCAAGTGACTTTGCAAAGGACTTGGGTTCAAATCCTACCTCTGTCTCTTACTCTCAGTGTGGCCTTGGGTAAGGCACTTAACCCTTCTGAATCTTTTTTTTTTGGGGGGGGGGATTGTTTAGTTGTTTTCAGTTGTGTCCAATTCTTCTTGACCCCATTTGGAGTTTTCTTGGCAAAGATATTAGAGTGATTTGCCATTTCTTTCTCCGGCTTATTTTACAGATGAGGAAAATGAGGCAACCAGGGTTAAATGACTTGCCCAAAGTCATACAGCTGAGGCAAGATTTGAAGTCATGAAGATGAGTTTTCCTGACTCCAGGCCCAATACTCTATTCACCAGGTCACCTATTTGCTAAGTTTCCTCATCTATAAAATTATAGGGTTGAACCTGATGACATCTATGACCCTTTCTAGCCTCTTTCTGTGCACTGAGGAAAAGAACATTAGTTCATACTGATATAGTGCTTTTAAGGTGTGCAAAATTATTTACATTCATTATTTCATTCATCTGTTCCTGAGAACAACCCTATGATGTAGGTGCTGTTAGCATTTGCATATTATGGCTGAGGAAGGTGAAGCTGAGAGGTGGTTAATAGCTTGCCCAGGGGGGCATCTAGGTGGCACAATGGATAGAGCATTAGCCCTAGAGTCAGGAGGACATGAGTTCAAATCGGGCCTCAGACATTTACTAGCTGTGTGACCCTGGGCAAGTCACTTAACCCCAATTGCCTTTTAAAAAAACCCCAGAAACCCTAGCTCGCCCAGGATCACACAGCTGGGAAGTTATCTGAAGCAAAAGTCACACCCAGGTTTTCCTGATTCCAGCACTCTTTCCTTCCCCAAGCAAAATTCACATCCAGGTTTTCCTGATTCCAGCACTCTTTCCTGCCCCCTTCACATTGCTCCTGAAGGTCTGCTGAAATATTATCACTGGAGCTTTTTATGTGGGCTAATGGGAAATTTTATTCGAAGAAGAAACTGTAAGGTATTTGGCATTTTAGCTGTTTATACAAAACTACTTATGACGTTAGTGATCCCAAACACATGACATTAACTGGAAGTTTTGTCTCAATTTCTCAGATATTAGCGCTTTAAAAGAAATACCAAGCTTAAAAACTTCCAAGCAAAAGTTAAATAGTCTCTATCCTTGTTTCTGGTAAAGAAGGCCCAGAGGATATAAGGAACAGAAAGGTAGTGGGGTGGAGCAGAAGAGACTCTCAGAATGGGAGTCAGGAGTCCTGGATTCTAATCTCTCCTCTGCTATTAACTAATGGTTGTTTAGTCATTTTCAGTCACGTCTGACTCTTTGAGATTTTCTTGGCAAAGATACTGGAGGGGTTTGCAGTTTCCTTCTCAAGCTCATTTTACAGGTAAGGAAACTGAGGCAATCTGGGTTAAGTGACTTGCCCAGGGTCACACAGCTAGTAAGTGTCTGAGGCCAGATTTGAACTCAAGTTTTCCTGACTCCAGGTCTGGCACTCTATCCACTGTGCCTCCTAGACTTCACTTTCCTTTGTTGTAAAATAAGGTAATTGGATTAGATTGATTCTAATTTCAATCAATCAGGAAATATATTCAATGTCTTCTATTCTACCTCCGCTCTGTGTCCGAGTCTGTGATCTAAGATCCTATGATCAAATTTCCTCATTTGTGAAATTACCACTTTTGGATGAATCCGTAGGAAACCTTCCAGCTTTCATATTCTAGAACTCCATGACTTGACCAGGGTCACACTGGGAACCTTAAGCACCTCACTGCCCACCCCCCCCCCCAAGAAAACCAAAACGAAACCAAAAATGACCAAGGCCTTCATAATCTTTTTTTAAATTTTTTCTAGCTTATTGACTTCTTCCTTTCATCACAACCTATGAAAGAGATTATGAGTCTCAAGATTACCATGGTGAGGATTGATGTCATTGTTATTAGTAAACACACAGAAAGCCACTGTGTACATCTTCCTCCATCTTCCAGATACTGACTCAGTTAAACCAAGCTGGGAGGTTAAGGATGTTATGACTTAAAAAAAAAAATGATTGTTAGCAATTGCCAGATGCAATGTGGTCTGTGAGATTTAGATGATGGGCATTCCAGTTTTCCATTTCACTGGAACATGTTATCTCAACTAGGAACAATATGAAGCAACCCCTGGGCTTGTGTAGAACTGCCTAACTCAGCTGCTCGTGCATTTGGCCAAACACTGATTTCTGTTGCTGTGGAAGGACTCATGACCACGTCACTATCTGCCGTGTCATTTGAAAAAGGAAATCCTAGGCAGGAAATGAATTGGGCCATACACAACTCTTGAACCCTTCTTCTGCTGAGGTCTCATTAGAGAAACTTGTCCTACAGGAAACACTACATTGAGAGAGGTTCCATGGAGTCAGTGCCCAAGGGAACTTGGGAGCCAACCAAAGACTGATTATAGCTACCAAAGATGGAGATCCTGGATGGGGAAAACCTGAGGCCTGCAGAGGACTGTAGCACACCGACTTGGTTTGGGATCTACCTTTTAAAATAGATCCATTTTAGGGCATCCATGTTGAATCTGGGGACTTCCAGGTCTCTTTTTAAGTCTTATGTTATATCGATGGGCAGCAGGGCATAGTGGATAGAGAGCTGACTTCAGCACCAGGAAGGTTTAAGTCTTGTTTCTGACACATACTGACTTGTGTGACCCTGAGAGAGTCACCTGACTTCTCTGTACACCTAAGATTCTCAGTTTTAAGGGAAGGTGCCAACTTGCAGTAGTAGAGGGAGTGTTTTCTTCTGAGAATTTCTTAACCAATGAAATTGCAGCTCATGTCCCTATTCCTGTTACCTTTTATTGGGTCCTGGGTATGGCACTGGACTTGGTGTCAAGGAACCCCAGGTTCAGATATCCAGGCATTCTATTAACTAGCCAAGGAAGTGTGGTATAATAGCTAGAGCACTTGACCAGGAATATCTAGGCTCAAATCCTGCCTCACACATATTAGCTGTGTGACCTTGGGTAAGTCACTGCCATGAGTTTCAGTTCCTTCATTTATAGTATGGATATTATAATATCCAATTCAGTTCAGTTCAGTTCGGTCATTTTTCAGTCATGTCCCACTCTTCATGATCCCATTTGGGATTTTCTTGCCAAAGTACTGGCATGGTTTGCTATTTCCTTCTCCAGCTCATTTTACAGATGAGGAAACTGAGGCAAACAGGATTAAGTGACTTGCCTAGGGACACACAGCTAGTAAGTGTCTGAGTCCAGATTTGAACTCAGGAAGATGAGTTTTCCCAATTCCAGGCCTAGTACTCTATCCACTATGCCACCCTACATTCTTAATTATATTTATTATCATACTATCCTCCTTACAAGGCTATAGTGAGGACCAAAGGTCAGTGAAGTACTCTGCAAACTTTGAGTCCCTAAATGGATTTTAATTATTACTACCACTTGTATGACCTTGGGCAAATTCCTTCATTATTCTGGGCTTCAGTTTCTTAATCCCTAAAATGACTAGTTTGGACTCCATGATCCTTTCCAGCTCTAAATTCTAGGATTCTCTGATTCTCTTGGTGTTTTCTTCATCTTGCATGGATTGTCACAGCCAGAGTGGGTTTAGGCCCACCAATGCCCGGCAAGAATTGGATTGGTCTCTGAAGTTGAATGGGTATAGTGCAGACTTGTTAGCCAGAGTGTTTGCCTAGTGACATTTAGTATCTTGTTGGACTCTAGTAATCAAATATAATCATACCATATTCCATTTGATCCTGCCAGAGACATTTATAATAGCTGGAGCAAACACTGTTCACAGTCACTTTAAACTGGACACCCTACACTGGAGAACTGACAAATCCTTCACTGTTAGAACAGCCGGTGGCAGGAAATGAGTCTATGGGAGTTTTCATTGTGTCCCAACAGTCCAACCACCAAACTCCACCTAAAGCAAAGAATTCAAGCCTGCTACACTCTAAGTGATCTGAACTTTGCAATAGAGAATTCTGAAGCAAGATTCATGCTTACTCGTGTAAACACAGGAGGAGGGTGACTCATTTCTAGAGGAAAGCAATTCCAGCTAGTGACTAATAATGTGAGAAGGAGCCCAAGTTGTAACAATTTTTGGTGTGTTCTTGTTTCTGGTTTTCAGTGGCTGAAGAAATAATTCCTTATAAAGTCTTGGCTTTGGTTTGTAAGGACACCTGTTTCATCATTATTCTGTTTTGCTAAAAACCAAACCAAATTTCAGTGATTCCTCGTGATTTATAGACTCATGTCTAACCTCCATAGTTTTGTAACATTCACCAAATTCTGATTTCCTAGGTGTAAATGCTCACACTGAAAATTTAACAACTGGCTCTCCTGAACTGGTTTGAGCTGGTTCCAATACATTCCCGGGTTTGTCCAAAAGACCCTTGGTTGTAAAGAACGATTTATTTAAGTAATCAATAGAGTTCTGGACCTGGAGACAGGAAGACCTGAGTTCAAATCTAGCCTCAGACATTTACTAGTTGTATGACCCTAGACAAATCACCTCTCTTTGCCTCAGTTTCCTCAACTATAAAATGGAAGTAATAATAATAATACCCTACCTCTTGGGGTTGTAGTAAGGATAAAAGGAGATAATATGTGTTAATTACCTTGAAAGCCTTAAAGCACTACAGAAATACTCATTATTATTATTATTCAGAAACTGTTGAGAAAGCCATCTAAAATATCCTTAACATTTACACTGCCTTCATTGATTTTCACAAAACCTTTGACTCATTTCCACACTCATGGTTTAGTTACATATTGCAAACATATATTATGGTAAATTTAGTAAATGTGCTGAGTTTTTGATGAATTCATGAAAACAAATTGTTATTTAAAACATGCCATTAACACAGTAATATAAAAAATTTGATATAAAATGTGACATCTTTCTGTGAGATGAATTTAAGCCCCTTATAATTTTGCATAGCCAATGCCATCTCTCTTAAAGAGAACTGAATATTGCTTCCAAGTTAAATAGGGAATCTTACCAAAATATCTTGCTGATTACTTGGTGTGTATGGATGACATTCAATTACATGACTCCATTAGAAAACACAGTTTTTATGTATATTGTTATAAGAAATATCTTTTTCTTTTCTTCAATGGGGTAGAATGTAAGAAGGAGAAAAAACAAATCTCTATTTAAAAACAAACTAACCAGCTTTTCCATCTCATGGGATTGTTCTCCAAGAATATAAAAATGTCATTTGGATGTAAGAAAGGTAAAATTCTTAATGGAGGCCAAGGGAAACATTAGAGACTGAAAGCTTTCATCTTGAATTCAGAGGTCAAATTGAATCGAAGGATGAAGACCAGAATTACACATACCTTAGTCTTCTCTAGGCAAGATCTATCAAGCATTAAAGTACCAAGGAAAAAGCTGGGGCAGTATATACCAAGAGAATGGCTGACATCCTGAAATCAAAGCTCAGTGGAAAGGACACTCTCTGTCTTTCTCTCTCTCTCTCTCTCTCTCTCTCTCTCTCTCCCTCTCTCTCTCTCTCTCTCTCTCTCTCTCTCTCTCACACACACACACACACACACATACATATAAATAGCTAGCTAGATAGATTCAATAGCAGTCAATATTTTTTTAGAACAGTAAGATGAACCATAACCTTTTCCAAAAGTATGCAAACAAAATCTAAGGAACAAAACAAACATCTAACAGAAATCTCAGGAAATACAAGACCCATTGCTCTAAGGTAGCTATAGAAAGATGATCAAATACTTATTCATCAAAAAGGAGGAAGAGGGTTTACATATATCCTCACATCCTGTGATAAATAGGTTAAAAACTCACAGAAATCCTTTTGAAAGGAGCACATCTCACATCGCACAACATTGAGCTATAGCGCAATAGACATACCTCTAATGAATTTTACTGAATGTAACCAAAAGTGCTTTACCTCCAATCTATGAAATGCCTAAGACACAAGATGAGTGTCAAAAGGCTTACCACGGGTGAGTTCCAAAAGAACTCCACCAATAATAAGTCGACAAGAAATCTAGTAAATTATTGAATCATATGGATTTGTTTATAGAAATGGAGGGGCTCATTATTATGGCAATTCAGGATCAGGTCATTGCTACCAGAAATTACAGAAGCTTACTTGTTGTGTCTTTAAGAAGCACAGATTTATTGATCAATGCCAATTATACAAGGAAATGGTATAAACTGTGTGACACATTATTGCAGTGGCAAAAATTTAGCACCTACCAAATACTTAGCAAGACATGACCTGGTGACTAGAATTCTACAACAGCAACTCTCTTTCTTGCATAAACTACCAGGGAATAAATATTTATATTACAAATAGAGATCTTAGCATAATAAATATTTGACTAACCTCAAAATATCTTGTAGAACTCAACAAATAAATTGTACTGAAATTGGAGCATTGTCACAGAAGAAATGGTGCCTACAATTTCCTGGGGATAACATTGTCCCTTAGCATTTATGAACTACATTTTAAATGGGTTTGACTAAATCAAGTACTCGTAATTTCTAAATAATTTAGAATTAAAAAAAACTTTTGAAATATAGATACTTGCAGAAGGAACAAAAACAACGTGGGGGATCAGGCACATATCAACTCCATCATCTTATCTGACAGGTTTTTCTAAGGATGCTTTAAAAATATTTTTTTTGGGGGGAGAGGCAATTGGGGTTAAGTGACTTGCCTAGGGTCACACAGCTAGTAAGTATCAAGTGTCTGGTCTGAGACTGAATTTGAACTCAAATCCTCTTGACCCCAGGGCTGGTACTCTATCTACTGCACCACCCAGCTGCCCCACCCCCCCCAAATTAAATCTTAATGAAAACATACAACAATGGGCATTTCCAGATACATAATAGGACAGAAAAGGAATATCCATGTAACCGTGGATCTCTATCTTTTTAAATATATACATATATATACTATAGCATATGTGCATACAGTATATGCACACATATTTATATATATATATATACACATATGCATTTCTATGCACATTATATATTTACTCTATACAATCAGTCTATAAATAGCCCCACAATAGATTGTCCCTCAGTGTGCAGAGAATTGTGCTGGAGATATGCAGAGATGCTGTCCCTCACCTTGGGAAGCTCCTTCTCTAACAGTGGGATAGGACACACACATTCATCTCTGTCTATAAATGTAAGGGGTGAAAGCTGTAGGCATATAATATGATAGGTTTAACATGTAACCTAAAGATACTTTCAGTGAGCTTACTGAAGATGAGCTTATGTTCTGATGCTTTTATTTAATCCTCAAAAGTAGTTCTTTTATCTACCCATGCAATAGTCCACAGAACAATAAGTATTAAAGAATTATAGGAGAGTGCCTTGTCCCAGGATTCCTTCCATCTGATCTCCATTCTCTAAATGAGAAGAATGGTCTTATTGTTTGTTCCCATTTGATGTCTCTAAATTGTAGCCAGTCACGGTGGTAAGTAGCTGTAATCCTTGCTACTGTGACTCAGTGGATAGAACCCTAGGTCTCGAGGCTGGAAAACCTGAATTCAAATCCAACCTCATCCGCTTACTAGTTGTGTGACCCTGTTTGCCTCAGTTTCCTCAGCTGTAAAATGGGGATAATAGTAGCACCTACTTCCATTGTTCTTGTGAGGACCAAACGAGATTATGACTGTAAAGCGCTTAGCATAGTGCCTGGTACATAGGAAGCTCTATATAAAGGCTTATTATTGTTATTGTTATTATTATTATTATTATTATTTTTACTGGGGAGGCTGAGTGTGCTAACACTGATTGAGTGAACTAAATCTGGTACCAATATGGTGAATCCTTGGGAATGGCCTAGGTCAGAAAAAGGGATTAGTTTAAAGCTTCTGTGCTGATCAATATTGAGATGGGGTTCATAATGGCCCTTGCATTTCCAGCCCGAGTGAGATAAGGAGATCCAATTTCCTATGTATACACATATAAGTATATCTATATGTATGTATCTATATCTATCTATAGATATAAATATATACAATATTTCCTATGTATACACATATAGATATATCTATGTTTATATATCTATATATATCTGTAGATATAGATATACAGAATATACCATATATGTTGTATACTTATATACACACATATTGCATATATATCTATACATATATGTAATGTATTCTTTTGCAGAAAGCAACTAAAAATCATTTATTCAGAAGCCTAGTGTGTAAAGGTCCTGGGTTAAAACAACTCCCAAACAACTCATATATCTTATTTCACCACCAAATATCACTGGGGTTCTGTCAGAGTTCCTAGGATTTTTGTGTTTGTGGTTGCTTTGTTATCTCTTTCAATTGTTTATGAAGCTCAAAAATATTGGAGTGGAGATGGTGCCTGTGAAGTGACTTGAATAGCTGATTGACTTTTCAAGTCCATTCATGGGGTTGTCAGGAAAGAGGTTAAAGTAAAAATGTTCTTCCAGGGAGCCATCGATTCATGTAATATGGATCTGGAATGGGAGAGCTGTTGAATTTGTTACTGCTCTTTGGTGAAAGCAATGCAAGCCAGCCCCCAAATCCAATTGTAATTAAAATAGTTTATTACTCACCTAGGGCAATAAATAGACAAAAGCAGACAGCATGCGTCCTCATTTTCTCCTGTGATTTGAGGGCTCAGATCTGGTGACTTTTATGGAAGTGGATTTAAGTGATGAGACTGAGCTCCTGCCAAGAGGCAGCTGCCATGCCGCCATCTCTCTTCTTAATGAAAAATGACTGAGAACCCCAAGGGCAACCCCAATGTTTCCTTTCCCACCAAACCTCCTTTTAGGGAGATTCATTCATTCACGGAGTGGGGCTTCTTTCCAGAGAAATAAAAACTCTACTCCAAGGCAGCGGGCTGCCTGCTTGTTCCTCCACAAGTGGTGATGGAAGAGATCACTGATAAGGAAGTACTCTTGACAGCTCCTGACTTGGACAGCAGATTGTTAGCATTCTTGACCAGGGCACACTGAGAGCCTGGGAAAAGGGCTTTGATTTCCATGTGGCTTCTCCAAAGAAAACAATATCCTTTCGAAACAAAGGCGTGGGTGGAATGGGGCTACCAACCTATTTCCATGCAGGAGCATTGAAAATCTGTTTGGGAGGCTTCCTCTCCCAAATCATGCCTACTGTAAGCAGGGCAGCTTCTTTTCAAAATATAGGCTTGGTAAGGAAGGGTTAATATGTAACATTCTTCTAACCTGATTTACACACTAATGAGTGTATGCATCCACTGCAGAATTATGGAAGAAGCAGGAAATTCTTTCTCTTTCTTTCTCTCTCTCTTTTCCTTCCTTCCTTCCCCCCTTCTTTCCTTCCTTCCTTTCTCCCTCACTTTCTTCCTCCCTTCCTTCTTTCCTCCCTCCCTTTCTTCCTCCCTTCCTTCTTTCCTCCCTCCCTCCCTTTCTTTTTCCCTCCCTCCCTTCCTTCCTCCCTCCCTTCCTTCCTTCTTCCCTCCCTCCCTTTCTTCTTCCCTCACTCCTTCCCTTCCTTCCTTCTTCCCTCCCTCCCCTCCTTCCTTCTTCCCTCCCTTCTTCTTCCTTCCCTCCCTTCCTTCCTTCTTCCCTCCCTTCCTTTCTTCCTTCTTCCTTCCTACCTTGCTTCCTTCCTTCCTTCCTTCTTTACTCTCTCTCTCCCTCACCCTCTCTCTTTCTTCCTTTCTATATCATGATCCCTTTGGGCAGTCTGGTGAGACCTATTGGCCCCTTCTCAGAATAGTGTTTTAAAATGAATAAAATAAACCCCAGAATATGTTAAAGGAAACTGATTATATTGAAATACAACTAGGTCCTGATTAGTGTGAATACTGAATCCCCTGAAATAGCAAGTAGTGGAATTCACGGGCTTTTTGGCTCCAGCTTAGTGGAAGTGTGCAGCATAAATCTGAATACTGTAACCACTTCAAGGGATTCATTATTTGCACTAAGTGGGACCTAACTATCCCTTACACTAGGTAGGTGTCAGAGACACCTCAGACGCAGGTTATTCTGACTTTGAGGACAGTTTTCTATCCATTAATACCCCACTACCTCTTGGAAAGGAGGGGTGGATGTGTGGGAGATAGTATATATGAGGAGGTGAGGAAACTGGACTGAAATAGAGGTCTGACACTAAAAAAAAATGTTTGTATCGAAAAAGAAACAAGATAGATGTAGTCCTGCAAAAAGAACAGTGCTCAAACTGCACCTAGGACAAATTCAAATGTTGAGGATGAGGGTGACAACTCAGAGGACAGTCTCCCTGTACATTTGGAACTGACCCTTGCCTACATGGGGGCTGGGAGAAAATGCAGATCCCTGTGGTTGATGCCAAGACAGTGGGACCCTAGGGTTCTCCATTAGATTATAAACTTTTTTAGGGAGGGCTTGTCTTTTGCCCTTTTTGTATCCCCAAAGCTTAGCATGGTGCCAGGCAATAGTAGGCTCTTTATAAATGTTAATTGATTGATTGATTGGGTAGCTGCTGTATTCTCTGTGCCTCCAAAACAAGGCAGAAGAAAGGGACTTTATTTGACTTGAGGAGGAAACAAGATCTCTTCTCCAAAAAGCATGCTCTCTGCTCCATGTTGGCATTCTGGGCTCAAGCTGCATTAGGCATGGCTCTGAAAAGAACTGAATGCTCTTGACATCACTTAAGCAGAAGCTGCTGGAGGATCACTTTCATCTTTTGCAGAATTTTTATTCTGATGTCCATTGTACTGTTGGCTCTGAAGGACTCTTCCAGTTATAATTCAACAGCCCTATGATCCCTGAAAGCTTTGCTCTTGGAGAATAAGCTGTGGCAGGTTTCTTTCCAGGTGAAAAGGCTTTGAGCACATGATCTGTATGCCTAACACCTGATGACCAATCTAGCTTAGTCTGAAGGGAATAGTGTCTTGAAGGCTGACCAAGAGATGCTGGATTTTTTTTTTATTCAGCCATTAATAAAGACCATCCATTGGGAGTGAAGGAGAGGTGGAAATTTACATTGGTGTCATACTAATGAAATCAGGGATCCTTTGAAATCCCCAAGTAAGTACAGGCCTGTGAGCTAAAGTAGCCTGGGGGAGGAGGGGTCAGGGCACAGGGGAGGTGTGATGTTCTGATGATTTCCAAAGAGCTTCATACTTCATGTTTTCATCACATGCCCATTCAAAGTCATCCTTCAATAGCTTGAAGCATCAACAGAGAGGTTTTATTCTTGTAAGGGAGAATCCTGGCTTCCAACGGTTCCAAAGGATCCAGTTTCACTGTACAGGTGGTGAAGAACAATGGGTTATTCATGGAGAGAAAAAGGAAGTGAAGAAGCAGCTTTCTTCTCAGCTTTCAGCACTTAATTATTTCTTTCCAGATGAGAGGCTAGAAAGGGAAACTGGCAGAGAATGAAGAGGAAATGAAGTATGGCATCTCAAGGCTCAGATTCCTTCTTCAATGATAGCCATCATTTTATACCTTTGGGATTGTAAGGCTAGCAAGTACATGTCCATTCATTTCACCTTCAGCCGGTGCCTTTTAGGAGCAGCCATCAGGTGAATGGTGGAGCCTGGGTTCCATTCAATTTAATTCAACAAAAATACTTGAAGTGCCTACTATGTGTAAGGCAAAATCCTAGTTATGGAGAGTGCAGAACAATGAAACAGACTACAAAAACAAACAAACAAACAAATCAATGCAGTCTCTGACTGAAAGCAACACACAAGTAAGTAAAGATGATGTCTATGCAAAGCAATTTCAGGAAGGACAAAGTACTAATAACTGAAAAGATCAGCAAAGACCCTGGAAAGTGGCATCTGAGTTGTGCTTTGAAAGGAGTTAAAACTTCTATAAGACAGAGGCAAGAAGAGAACACATTCCAGCCTTGGAGGATGACTCATGCAAAGAGAAGAGAAGGTATGGTATGTATAAGCAGTAGTTGAATGGAAGGGACAGGTGTGAAGGGGAGTAATGTCAAGTAAGACTAGAGAGTAGGTAAGATCCTATCTCTGCGGAGAACTTAAAATAGCAGGGAGCCACTGGGAGTTTTTTTTTTTTTTAAGTCAAAGATCGACATGGTCAGATCTGTATTTTAGGAATACCAATTTGGCAGCTCTTTGGAGGAGGGATTGGAGAGGAAATTCACTAGAAGCAAGGAGACCAATTAGGAAGCTGTTGCAATAGTGCTAATAGTTCAGTAAAGAGTTGATGAGGGCTTGAACCGGGGTAGAGGCTGTATGAAAGTGGGAAAGACAATAAATTGGAGAAATGGCATTGTGGGAGTATTGACAAGTCTTGACAACTGATGGAATATGGGGGTTGAAGGACTGAGAAGAATTAGGATGACTTTAGTTGTGAAACTAGGTTTGGAGTAGGGTGTGTTTGGTGGGGATGATTATTCTGTTTTGGATCTGTTAAGTTTAAGATGCTGTGATCATTGACATTTCTTTGTACCTTTGGGATTGTATACAGGATCCTGTCATATAGGCTGAGCTAACTTATTTTAAATCCATGCTCCATGAAAGTTAGGTTAATTCCTTTCCGTAAGAGGCATTGAAATTCTCCTTGACACTTTATTGGCTGAGGGGACTGGCTCAGGTTCTTGACATGGCTTCTGGGTGGCCTGAAACAGAAGTCCATGACAAACCTTTGGTACATTTTCCCAGCTCCTGCTCTCAAGATTCTGACCATGGAGGTGGTCATCATTACCAAGCGGGAAGCTGTATTCAACTGAATCTATATGATGGCCTCCCCGAATATCCTTCTCCTGCTACTGCTAAGTAAACTTCCTTTTAGAAATTATATGCCATATATGTGTATGTGTGTGTATATATATATATATACACACACATTCACACACACACATGTATACATATATACATACCTGCACATATGTATATATACACATACATAAAATATATACAAACTATGTGTATTTATATGTATACATATACACATACATATACACACAAATACATATACAAATACACAGATGTATTATTTATGTGTGTGTATGTGTATTGTTGTTCAGCTGTTCAATTGTTTCAATCATGTCCAACTCCTCATGACCCCATTTGGAGTTTTCTTGGCAAAAATACTGAAATGACTAGTACTATTTCTTTCTCTAGCTCATTTTACAGATGATGAAACTTTGGCAGAATTAAGTGACGTGCCCTGGGTCACACAGCTACTAAATGTCTGAGGTCAGATTTGAACTCAAGTCTTCCTGTCTCCAGGCTTGCTTCTCTATCCAATATAACCCCTAGTTGCCTGGCCTGTGTGTGTGTGTGTGTATGTGTGTGTAATGTGTGTGTGTGTGTGTGTGTGTATATATATACACACATACACATATTATATATACATATATACACACCTATAAACATACATATAACATATATATACACATACATATATGTTTATGTACACATATACATATATATGGATCTTCTTTTTATTAGTTATTATATGGACTATTTCATTTTGATATCACTCCTAAACTCCTAGGGTCCTGGCCTGAATTAGAGAATGCTTTAGCTGCCTCAGTGGTAATCCTGAGACTCTGCATGAAAGTGATGCAAAGCCTTTACTCAGCCCCCATGGAAGAAGGGGACAGTCTATTAGCAGAGGCATCTAAAGAAGTAAAGATTTTGCATCATTTCTCTGATGGGGTTCCTAGGGATAGGGAGATTCTGCCTGGTAGGCTGGGGAAAACTGAGCATATGGTGGTATGTAATAAGTCTCAGTATTGACTTAGCTCTGAGATAGGTTGTATGAAAAAGGGTTATAGCCTTTCAGCTAACTTACTACAGATGTTCAGTTGTGTCTGACTCTTTGTGACCGGAGTTTTCTTTCTTTTTTTTTTTTGCAGTTTTTTTTTCTTTTTAGGCAATTGGGGTTAAGTGACTTACCCAGGGTCATAGCTAGTAAGTGTCAAGTGTTTGGTCTGAGGCCGAATTTGAACTCAGGTCCTCCTGACTTCAGGGCCTGTGCTCTATCCACTGTGCCACCTAGCTACCCCCCATTTGGAGTTTTCTTGGCAAAGACACTGGAGTGGTTTGCCATTTCCTTCTCCAGTTATTTTATAGATGAGGAAACTGAGGCTAACAGGGTTAAGAGACTTGCCTAAGGTCACACAGCTAGTAAGAGTCTAAGGCCAGATTTGAACTTAGGAAGATAAGTCTTCTGACTGCAGGCCCTTCACTCTATCAACTGTACCACCTAGCTGCCCCATATAATAGATGATGAGCACAAGTGACTTTGTGGGAAGTATTTTCATCTGTTCTATGGTCCAGATGTTCTTGTCAACACTACTGCTGCTTATCATTGCTTTGTATCAGGAGATCCACTGTGAACTATCCCTGAAATCATCCCCTCAAACATGGACCAGATTATTAAGATCTGAGTTGTGAGTCTGCAGAAGGAGGGAGGCAAAGTGTTGGATTCCTTCAGAGGACCATTCTTTTTGGTGTTTCCTCCTCCAATGCTTCCGAAGCTAGTATCTTCAAAGCCAGGATCATCCAGTACTGGTGGAAGGTCCCTTGAAGACCTTTAGTACCTTGCCACCAAGGGATGGGAGGTTATAGGAGCAAGATCTACTACTCTGATCGGGACCCATGGTAGTAGGTGCTGTTGTGCATTTAGAAATTCATTCTGGATGGCTTGAGAACAATGGAAGGCAAGGAAAAGTCTCTGCCACATCGGCTAGTTTTTCCCCTAAAAGCCGATGAGATTTACTGGTTCAAGAGACTAAGGCTTAAATGGTTGATAAAGCTTCTCATTGCCCAAGTATTTAAAGTCCAGCTCATGAGTCGCCAGAGCTCCTCAGGACTGATGGACTTTCCATTCCTGTGTGAGTCAACTCACAACTGAGCCATGTGTCTTCAGTATTGTGACAAACACAGAGATGAGGGTTGCTGTGTCCACATGATCCAGCACTACATCTTTGCTGAATATCCTTTCCATGTTATTATTGCACAGATTTCCTTATGTTGAATGGTATGTGCCCTCCCCAGGGCGATGGGGAAGGAAGAGGTGCTTTACTTCTGACCTTCCAGAACTAGAGAAGCTTCCTCTATTTAAAATCCAGCTTGGCTTCCTTGGGGCAGGCTGCTTGTGGGAATTTGCCAATGGGCAGGGAGAGCCTTCATTTTCTTTGTATTCTTAACTGCCTCATTTCCGAGATGGAATTCAACTTATGCTGATGATGCACCAGTTCAAGGGAGACCTTCCTGACTTCCTCCTCCTCCATCCCCCCCCCCCCACTCTGCTTTTTCATAACCAAGAAAAAGAGAGTTCCTGTGAAGGCTTCCCTTGCAAGTAATTATCTCTAAGAGTCTACTAAAGAAAGAGACTGAGGATAGTAGAATCACTCTACACTAGAATTTGGGGCTGAAAATAGCAGCTTTCACGCAGGGATCAAAAAGAACTTGTCAAACATTCAAACAACCCCTTCATCTCATCCAGCGAGGTGGGATGTACTGCCCAGCTTCCCACCCCAGCTAGGAAAGCTGAGAAAGGATGGCTCTATCCACTCAGGCTGAGGAAAAAGATGGCTATGAGTAGGGTGCACTGTTTTCCTGAAGCAGCTGCGGTATGTGTGTGGGGGGGTGAATAAGGGAGGGAGGACTGGGCCTGTCACAAGTTTCTGGCACTGGTTGACTCCTTGGTGTTAATCACTGAGGTCTAGATAGCTCTCATAGAACAGAAAAGACTTGAAATGAATTGATCTGAGTTTAGGAGTCCCTGGCTCTGGTTTGTTGCAGACAAAGGTGCTAAAACCTTGATTAAAAGCGTTAATCCAATAACTAAAGCGTCAATGAGCCCTTGCAATCCATTTCACTCAAATGAAAATGGCAAGTCACAATAAGCCAATTTTAGTATCCTAGATAGAGAGTTGAAGGCATTTTAGAAGTCACCTAACTCCCTTATTTTTCAGAGTAGGAAACTGAGGCACAGAGAGATGGGGTAACTTGCCTAAAGCCATGTAGCATATTGATGGGGAGGCTTAATTATCAGAAAAAGATTCAGTTACATTTCAAATATTGTAGTTACTAAGGCAGTGTGTTCACTAAATACACTAATTAAAATGTATTTTTCATCATTTTATAAAGTGTTTCATTGATGCTTTATTTTTTCTTTTAATGCTAGTATTACTTTTCAATACTCCCTCCTCAAATTAACTCTGTTGTAACAAAGAGGAGCATGTAAACCCCTTCCCCAAACAAACAAACCAGTCACAGTTACTCGTCAGATGGCAGGTTCGACATTCTGTGTCTGTTAAGCACCCTAGCTCTCCACTAAGAAGAGGAAAGTGGGTTTCATCATGAGTTCACTGGAATCAAGATCAGGTCATGCATTTAACCTGAGTCCTTAAGACTAATACATTTTAGAAAATTTTCACCAAATATTGAAATAAAAAGGGTTCTTAGTAAACTCTAGCAACAACAAAAAAAATTAACCATTTTTTAAAATGAAGGCATTTCGATTAATAGAACTTTCTGGTTAATGGATTTATGTCACTGGTCAGTAGGATAATAATGTGGTTAGGTGGTAGAGAGACTGTGATTAAATTGAAGCCATCTTCTAGAGATGTGGATTTGCAGAATATGATAGTTCTAACCACAGAGAGAGGCATTTAGCTGTGTCAGTAATCAGTCCATGGGTCAGTCAAACCTTCCAGAGAATATTGTATGACTGTCAGCTCGTTAGCATCCGAACACTGCAGTAATGTACAAATGTCTTTTTTAGATCATCCTATGAAATAGTCTCTGTACTTCAAAAAGACTTATTTTTGTGTGTGTATGTGTGCACGTGTGTATATGTGTATATGGAATAATGGTATTGTAGATCAGGAAAATCATAAGCATGTCATTGGTGTTTCTTCTAAGGGAGGAAATATGACTTTATAAGGAATGGGATGGAAAGACCGCAGTGTCTTTTTAACAACAGGGGTATCTTGGTGGTAAACCATTGATAGTGGTGAACCCTTGAAAGTATGCCCAAATCACCTCCAATACTTTCAGTGCTTTAGCTCTGGACTAAGACAAAAAAAAAAAAAAGAATACACACATATACATATACACACATTTGTATATATTTTTTCCATATATTTATATAGTATATATAAATATTTTTTATTTTATGTATTTTTATACACGTATAACCTTAAGATTTTTATTCTGTATATGTATGCATATCCTTATATTCACATATGTATGCTTATTTTCTATATGTATGTAGATATTTTATATATGTATCCACATTTGATTCTTATATGTGTGCATATATTATTTTTCTATGCACATATATACACACACACACACAAAGTGTCTCAAAAGTCTAAGTGTAGTTTTAAGCTTTCAATAACATAAAATGAGTCTAGACTTTGATACTAATACACTTTAATAGTTTGAGTGCATTCAGAGTTTTTAGACATCCCATATTATTTTTATTCTTCTGCATTCTTTTTTTTTTATCTTCATGCACATTTTCTTATTAGAAGTAAACTTGGAATCATTTTAGCTATTTTGAGAGCAGTACAATGAATGAGAGAATTATAATAAAAGTGAAATGGGCTTCAAGGGAGCTTTCCTTCCGTGGCTAAATTCAACTAGAACAGAATTATTCTGTTTCAGAATTATTCTGATTCAAGCATGAAGGCAGTATCTGCCTCTCTTTGAATTAGGTCAGTTAGGTGCCAAAGGAATGCAAGCTATGTAAAGTCTCTGTGAACAAACAGCTTGCCAAACACAGGACACACATCACATCACCATGACTAAGTAAATGCAGAGAGAGGAAAGGCAAGGAAAGAACATTTAGAAGAGGCTGGGAATGCAGCTATAAACTAGGGTTCCAGCAAATGGCTTGTCAAACAGCCTGCTAGGAAGGAAATCAGCTTTTTTTAAGTGTCTACTATGTGCCAGGCACAGTGCTGATTATTTTAGTTTTCCTGAAATGATTGTACTGTAAAGACAAATTGAGTCAGCAATTAAAAAAAAAGAGAGAAATAATAACCTTATAAATAAATAAATCCATGAAGGTTAGCACATTTTGGTCTAATTCCCTCTTCTCATCTTCCATATCTTTAATAATTCCTTTTCCACCACTTCTATTTCAGGCATTGCTGGCAATGTACCACAGTCTACATCTACCTTCTGTACTGAGTAGGTCTGATGACATCTCAGCTTGTAAATATCTTCATCTAATTCCATCTTTTCTGTGGTATAATAGAGCCATGACTGAGGGAGGCTCTGGGTCTCAAGAACAGGGCTGATTGAAGTACCTATGACTTCCATTCCCATAAGACTGTAAGCACATAGCCTAGGGTGATTGTGTCAGGGGACTGCAGAGACTTCAGAGGAAAAGGAGGAGCCTCTGAGAGAAGGAAAGGGGGCTGCAGCATCCTATGGACTTACCCGGACCACGAGAACAAGGACAGATGGCAGCAAAAGCAAGGGAGCTAAGTGAGGGAAGCTTAGTGTTGGCTGATGCAGTCTCAGGGCAATGATGACTGCACGAACGGCTACACCCAGCCCATTCCAGAGAGAAAGAGACAGAGATAGACAGACATACAGAGAGACAGGGAGAGATGAGGCAGAGAGAGACAGAGATAGACATACAGACAGAGAGAGGTGAGGCAGAGAGACAGAGACAAAGACAGAGACAGAGAGAAGAACACAGAGACAGAGACAGAGAACTTTTCTCAAATGGGAGAGTATAAGTGTGAAAGTAACTTGTTTCCTGTGGTGTTTTGCTTGGGAATAAGACAATAGTAATGGCTTATATTTAGATCGTACTTTAAGATTTGCAAAGTTTCTATGCTCTCTCGTATCTCATCTCCTAATCCCCAGTGTGTGTATTGTTGTCCTTATTACTTTATTGATATTTTTATTCTTCATTAAAGGTTTTACTTTACTTCACTTTACTTTAAAGTTCATGGTTCTTGCCTACATTGCTAGCTTTATGCAGACCGAATTCAACTTGTTTCAAAGGTTCCCAGTGGAATTGGGATGGAGTTTGAGCCAAGTAAGGTGCACTTATTATCCAAAATGTGCAGGAATATGTTGGAGCCAGCTTGAATAGATTCTAGCCAATTGTTAAATTCCTAGTAGGAGGATTTTACACCTTGGAAATCAGCAACTGCTATAAATCAGGGCTTGATTTACTGTTTCGTTGATTTTCTAGACTTCAGAAAGTGATGAAGAAAATATTAATAGTGCAGGTGAAACTTCAAAGTATGTCCTACCAATATTCTTCCTCCACCAGCCTATTGTTAAATATTTACCAGCATACCCCTGAATGTATCTCATTTTAAACTCAGTAATTCATATGAATCTGGAGCTGAGTAGAACATGCATATAATAGTTATCAATGATTATTCATCGCATGCAACAGTTAGCAGTGCTATAAATCACATTTTGCTTGTATATATATGTGTGTGTGTATATATATATATATATATACATATTTGTATGTGTATATGTGTGTGTGTATGTGTGTGTGTGTGTATGTATGTATGTATGTATTTTTTTTCCTGGCTCTCAGCCTGAGCACCTGAGCAGACTTGTCTATGAGGGTGTCCACTTGGCTATCTTGAAGGTGCCTTCTGTCATGGCGAGGCACATGGCTTGAGATGACTGAGATTCCAGAAATAGCAATGTTGAGAGGAGAGCTGAACAAGATCAGGATGACAAAGGACACCAACAATCTCCATGTTCTAGTCCAAAAGTTGTGTGTGTGTGTGTGTGAGACGTCTCTTTTAATTCATGGACACCTTTGGCAGTCTGGTGTAGCCTATGGACCCCTTCTCAGAAGAATGCCTTAAATGCCTTGAATGCACTAAATGCACAAGTTTTACAAAGAAACCCAAATACTGAAATACAGTTACCAAACTATTTTTAAAAAGAAGTTCGCAGACCCCAAGTTAAGAAACCCTGTTCTAGCGGGCGTCTGAGGTCACTTCAAGCTCTGGTTCTAACATCCCATGATCCTCTTGTTTGAGGGTTCTGAACCTTTTTTGTGTGTACCATGGACCTCTTTGGCAGTCTGGCAAAACCTAAGGACCCTTTCTTAGAATAATATTTTTAAATGCATAAGATAAAATCCATTAACTTACAAAGGAAATTAATGTATATTAAAACATAGGATTACAAAGGAAACAAAAAATATAAATATAATACATGTGTGTATAAAATCTGTTTATATATGCATACATACATATATATGCACACATATATGTGTGTGTATATCTATATCTTTCTAATCATGTTTTCCTTCTTTGCTGAAGCACATGTGGACATATTTTGGAGCAGGTACACTGAGCCAATGAATTGGACCACTAGTCTTTGAAACATACATAACTTATTTCTTGTTTATTAAACTATTAATTAGTATATATGTGTATGTACAAATATATATGTATGCATGTATTTATGTGTGTGTGTGGGAGGGTGGGTGTATACACCCACACCCACGCATACCACCGTGCCCCCCACCCTATGAAAATATTAAAAAGACAAGTTCACATACCCCAGGTTAGGATAACAGAAAATAAACCAGATTTGAGTGTGATAAGTCATTGGTTGTCATAAAAATTTAGAGCTGGAAATCGACACTGAAGATTTGGAATGAAAAAGGACTGAGTATTTCTTTTCTGGGTATGAGGCTGAGATCCAGAATCCCAAAATGAGGAGAACAGAGGCCTGACAGGAAAATCTATAGCTGGGGGGAAGATTAAGTTCCTGGAATGGGAATCAAGACTGTTTCCTTATACTTATTATTGTTATTTTAATAAAGAATAAAAGTCTTATATTTGATTGGTAGAATAGCCCAGATTTGTTTCTAAGTAACCCCAGGGAACATTTGACAGAGGTCTTAGTAAGCCTTGAACTATATTTAAGGAGGAGACCTGGAAACATTTTGGAACACAGAAGGCTGAATCCCTGTGGGCTCATTGGACCACCCCCAAATGAACAAAGTGGATGGCTGAATCAATCTAATGAGAGGTTGGGAAGAAATGTATAGGAAGTATGCTTAGTTCTCTACTCCCAGACTCTCCAGTTGCTTAATAATGAAAACAGAGAGCTGAGGGAGAGGGCCATTATATAGGCAACAAATTAAGGATGCAAGCTTCAAAGACTGGTGGTCCAATTCACTGGTTCAATGTACCTGCTTTAAAATATGCCCAGGGGTGCTTCAGCAAAGAAGAAGGGAACTATAATAGTTCACTGAAAGCTAGGAATAGAATTTAAAAAAAATGTTTTTTTTTTTTAGGCAGTTGGGGTTAAGTGACTTGCCCAGGGTCACAGAGCTAGTAAGTGTCAAGTGTTTGGTCTGAGGCCGGATTTGAACTCAGGTCCTCCTGACTTTAGGGCCGGTGCTCTATCCACTGCGCCACCTAGCTGCCCCTAGTAATAGAATTTAAGGTAGATCATTTCCAAATAATAACCCTATGTTTTTGGAAACCATCCCTCTTGTAATTTCTTCTAGCAAAATAGCACTCCATCACAATCATATGCCACAACTTATTCAGTCATTCCTCAATTTATGAGCATCCTCTTGATTTCCAATTCTTTGCCACCATGGAAAGAACTGCTATAAATATTTTTGTGCGTCCCTTTGGGATACAGACCCAGTAGTGGTATTGCTGGGTCTAAAAGTATGCACAATTTTATAGCCCTTTGAGCATAGTTCCAAATTGTACTCTAGAATGTATGGATCAGTTCACAACTCCACCAACAGTTCATTAGTGTACCTATTTTCCCTCACCCTCTCCAGCATTTATCATTTCTGATAGGTGTGAGGTGGTGCTGAAGAGTTATTTTAATTTGCATTTCTCTAATCAATAGTGATTTGGAGTGGTTTTTCACATAACTATAGATAGCTTTGATTTCTTCTTCTGAATACTATCTGTTTATATCCTTTGACTTTATCAATTGGAGAATGTCTCATATTTTTCTAAGTTTGACTCAGTTCCCTATATATTTGAAAGATGAGGCCTTTATCAGAGAAATTTGTTGTAAAGTTTCTTTTTTTTAATATTATTTCATTGTTCATGGTACCTTTCAGCAAAATGTAGATTCCCTGAGTATCTCTTTTTATTCAGTCTATTTTTGCTTTTGCTTTGTCTGAGAGCATGGTTGCTACCCCTGCCTTTTTTACTTCTCCTGAAGCATATTAGATTCTGCTCTAGCCCTTTATTTTGACTCTCTGGGCATCTCTCTGTTTCAAGTGTGCCTCTTGTAAACAACATATTGTTGGATTCTGGTTTCTAACCATTCTGCTATGTGCTTCCATTTTATGGGTGAGCTTATACCATTCTATTCACAGTTATGATTACTGACAGTACGTTTCTTTCTATCCCATTTTCTTGTTTCTGCCTCTCTTGTTTCTTGTGCCTGTCCCTCCGAAAAGTCTATTTCACTTTTAACCACTGTCTTCTTTAATCTACTCTCCCTTTTATCCTCGCCCCTTTCTCTTATCCCTTTACCTTCCTATTTCCCTATTGGTCAAATTACATTTTTATACCCAACTGAATGTGTATATGTATGTATGTATGTGTATACACACACACACACATACATATATATACATATACATACGTGTGTGTAATCTTCTCTCTTTGAACCAATTCCAATGAGAGTGAGGTTCAATTATTGCATGCCCCCCTCCTCCATTTTCCTCTCCATTGTAAAAGATCTTCTTTTAGTGCCTCTTTAATATGAGAAAAATTTTCCCATTCCACCTTTCATTTTCCCCTTTTCCCAGTTCATCTCTCTTTCTCATCTCTTTTTTTTTTTGAGATCATTCAACATACTTGACTCATACCTATGTCCTCTGTCTCTGTAAACTTCTTTTAACTGCTCTCATAAGGTTCAAGTTCTTAGGAGTTACATGTGTCATGTTCCCATGTAGGAATGTAAATAGTTTAACTTTAATGAGTCCTTTATGAGTACTCTTTCATGTTTACCTTTTTATGATTCTCTTGAGTCTTGTGTTTGAATGTCAAATTTTCTTTTCAGCTCTGATCTTTTCATCAGGAATGCTTGAAAGTATGCTATTTCACTAAATATTCATTTTTCCCCTTGAAAGATTACATTCAGCTTTATTGGCTGTTATTCTTGGTTGTAATTCTAGCTCTTTTGCTTTCTGGAATATGATATTCCAAGCCCTCTGCTACTTCAACGTGGAAGCTGCTAAATCTTGTGTTATCCTGACTGTGACTTCATGATATTTGACTTCTTTCTCTCTTTCTTCTTTAAGAATTATGTCTTTGACCTTGAAACTATGGAATTTGGCTGTAATATTCCTGGGAGTTTTCATTTTGGGATCTCTTTGAGGAAGTGATTGGTAGATTCTTTTAATTCCCATTTTACCCTCTCGATCTAAGATACCAGGGTAGTTTTCCTTGATAATTTCTTGAAATATGATGTCTATGTTTTTTCTTTGATCATGGCTTCCAGGTAGTCCAATATTATCTCACCTCAATCTATTTTCCAGGTCAGTTGTTTTTCCAATGAGATGTTTCACATTTTCTTCAATTTTCTTCATTCTTTTGATTTTATTTAATTGTTTCTTGGTGTGTTATGAAGTCATTAGCTTCCATTTGTCCAACTCTAATTTTTAAGGAATTATTTTCTTCAGGGAGATTTTGTACTTGTTTTTCTACTTGTCCAATTCTACTTTTTAAAGAGTTCTTCTCTTCAGTGAATTTTTGTGCTTCTTTTACCATTTGACCAATTCTGTTATTAAGGTGTTATTTTCTTTAGTATTTTTTGGGGCCTCTTTTAACAAGCTATTAATTCTCTTTAATTTTCTTGCATTAATCTCATTTCTTTTCCCAGTTTTTCTACTATTACTAATCTCTTAAATTTTCCAAGAACTCTTGTGGGGTTTGGATCCAATTAGCATTTTCTTTGAGATTTTTTTTTGGTAGCTGTTTTCACATTGTTGTTTTCTTCTAAGTGTGTCTTGGTCTTCCCTGCCACCATAGTAGCTTTTTATGGTCAAATTCTTTTTTGTTGTTTGCTCATTTTCCCAGCCTGTATGTTGTCTTTGTACTTCATGTTAAAATTGGGCTTCGTTCATCTGGGGTCAGGGAGGCACTGTCCCATGCTTCAGGTTTTTTTCATGCTGATGTTTTCAGAGCTAGTTCTGGGAAGTCTGCAAGTTTTTGGTGTCTCCAGGGTGGTGTGATCCTGGGAGAGGATGCTTTCCTGGTCTATACTCTGGTCTTTACCCAGGAAGGGTAAGGTTTCCTGTAGCTGCAAGCACTAGGACTTCTTTTTGCTTTGGAACCATGAGCAGGGCCCCTGCTCTCTTTTTCTCCTCTCCACCCTGGAACACCAATCCTTTCCACCTTGGAACTGTGACCCAGAACTACATATGAGAAATAAGCACTAGATGTACCCAGTGCCATTAAATGGTCCCCTGTAATCTCTTTCTGACCAGTTGTCTGACCTCCTTCTCAGCTGTGTGCTGAGAGCTCTGGAAATTGCTGCTGCTACTATGGCAGCCTGTTGCCTCTACAGTTTCTTCCACAGTGTTGTAGGCCCTGGACGTGCCTCCACCCCATGTTACAGACTTCTCCTGATGACCTCTCAAGTTTTCTTAGGCTGGAAAAACATCTCACCTCAACCTTTTGTTGACTCTGCCACTCTAAAGTTTGATTTGAGATGTTATTTTAAAGTTGTTTAGAGGGGAATGCTGGGAGAGTTCAGCTGGGTGGCTATCCCTAATCTGCCATCTTGGCTCTACCTCCACTAATTAATTTTTAAAAAGCTAACTTAGGCTGTATTAAAAAAAGCACAGTGGGAATTGCAAACTATTAACAACTTCATGAAAAAAAATATTCCAAATCACTAATAATAAAAGAAACACAATAAAAAGGCATTTTTGCACTAATTCTTTAATTTATTTTGAAAAAGCTTAGTTTGTATTAAAAGGAACAGAGTGAGAATAGCAAACTATTAACTACATGAAAGAATATTCCAAACCACTAATAATAAAAAGAAATAGAAATTGAAACAATCCTCAGGTTTTACCTCATACCAGTCAAATTGGCAATAACAAAAGATGGGAATAGTCAGTGTAGGGGAGGTAGTGGAGAGACTGTAACATGAACGTGTTGTTGACAGACCTAGTGAATTTGTACAACCATTCTAGGAGTCAATTTGGAATTATACAAAGTTGCTAAACTGTCTATGCTCTTTGACTCAGAAATTATACTATGAGGTATCATACCCTAAGAAAGCATTGACTAAGAGAAAGGCTTCCTAAATCTCAAAATAGTTATAATATCCTGTTTGTTTGTTTTTTTTTAATCTCAGCAAAGAACTGAAAACAAAGTAGATGCCTATGAGTTGGGGAACAGCTAAATGAAGGGTGACACATGAATGTATGGAATATTGCTGTGCTTTAAGAAATGACAACAGTGATGAGCATAGAGAAGCATTAGAAGATATGAACTGATACAAAATGAAGTAATCAGAATCAGGTAGAAAACATACACAATGAATAAAATTCTATAACCAGAAAGAATAACAAGGAAATAATTGAAAATTATAATGACCGAGCTTGATCCCCAAAAAGAAGATAAGAGAATATATCCCCCCCTCTCCTTTCCAGAGGTGGGGGTAAGATCCATGGATATAAAACACTGCAAAAAAAAATAAAAGCTTTTCTTTTTCAGTGTATTGTCAGTTTTGCTAAACTTTTTCTCTTCCTTCCTTCCTTCCTTCCTTCCTTCCTTTCTCTCTCTCCTCTTTTTTTTCTCTCTTAAATCTTTTCTTTTTTTATAATGGATGAAACTCTGGGAGAGGGGAGAATAAAGGATGAGAAAACTGTGGAAATCTAGGCAATGGAAAAACAGAAGATATCAATAAAAATCTATTAAAAAAAACTGTGTCCAGAATGATGAGGTGATAGTGCCACTGTACTGCTGTTATAGAACTGTGAGGAGTTGAGGGAGGTTGAATATCATTTTCAGTTCTCACCATCATAACTTAGAAAGAACACTGATGAACTGGAGTATGTACAGAGGAGGGCTACTAGGATGAGGGCACTAGAGACCACACTCTTTGAATGAAGAAATTAGAAATCTTTAACATAAAGAAGTGAATTAAAGAGAATAAAATTGTCTTCAAGTATTTAAAGAGCTGTGACATTGAAGATGAACTAGGTTTACTCTGGTTGGCCCTCAGGGATAGAAGTGACCTTAGAGGTTATCTATCTCATTTTACAGATGAGGAAACTGAGGATCAGAGAAGTAACTTGCCCAAAGTGACATAGGTGATCACTTTATTATTAATAACATTACTATTAATAGTATTAACAACCATTAATATATTTTACCACCAACAATAATTCTGTTGTTATTTCAATAATAATAAGTAATAATAGACATTCATATAGTGCCTTAAAGTAGGCATTTTATTGATAGAAAGGGAGATTTTGGCTCAAGGAAAGGAAAACTTCCAATTAGAGTTGTACAAACTAGGCTGCCTCAGGAGATCACAAATTTAGCTGACTTTGCCCAGAGAGATTAAGTAAATGTTTAAAACTATACAAGTAGCAAATGATAAAAGTCAAGATTTAGACTCAAGTCCTCTTAACTCCAAAGCCAGCACTTTCCCCCTTATAGGCTTCCTTTTATTCAAGGCTTCAGGCAGAGGGCAGTTGACTTCTGGTTGGGGACATTGGAGAAAGGAATCAATCAAAAACATTTATCAAGCCCCTACCAGACTTTGTATTGGGAAATAGGGATATAGAGACAGAAATGCCTCATTTTCTAGGGAAGATAACACGTGTACATGTAAGTATATGTAGAATAAATATGAAGTAAGTACAAGAGGTGTTGGGGGAAAAGAGAGTTGCGGGGATCAGGGAAAGATTCATGTTGAAGGTAATGTCTGACCTGAATTGTCAAGGAACTAAGGCATTCTACCAGGTAGAAGTTAACAGCAAAGGCATTCCAGACAGGAGAAAGAGCCAATGCAAAGGAACGGTGAGGGGGAGATGGAAGTGTGTTGTATTGAGGAACAACTGGGAATTCAGTTTGGTTATACCATAGAGGCTGAAAAGGTAGGTTGGAAGCCAGGTTGGGAAAAACTGTAAAAGCCAAATACAGAGGACTCAGTCATCAAATATTTATTAAATGCATTATTAAATTATGTGCAAGGCATTGGGCCAAATACTGGGTGTCCAAAAAAAGGGAAAACTGAACCAAACTGAACCAAAAACAAACAAAAGTGGTCCCTGCCCCCAAGGAACAACATCGAAGTGATTTAGGAACCCACAAAATACAGCCAGAGTAGAGGGAAGGTGATCTCAGTGGAAGGCACTGGCATCTGAAGTGAAATGGGGGGCTGGGAAATATCTGCAAAAGGTAGAATTTAAGTGTAATTTACATTTTATCCTGTGTTGGAGTCACTGAACTCTTAGGGCTCTACCAGTACTGTAATGTTCTGTGTTTCTGTGCTATAAAGATCTTTTTTTCTCTGGGGTTAATAAAATCCCATGCTATCTTCTCTTTTATCCATATCACAGAACGGAGCCTAAAGCCACCTGGAAAGAACAATTATTGTTCAGTCATTTCAGACTCTTCATGACCCCATTTAGGGTTTTCTTGTCAAAATACTGGAATGGTTTGCCATTTCCTTCTCCAGTGTATTTTACAGATGAGGAAACTGAAGCAAATAGGTTCTAGTGACTTGTCCAGGGTCACCCAGCTAGCATCTAAGGCCAGATTTGAGTTCAGGTTAACCCGACTCCAGGCCAGGTGCATTATCCACTGCAAGCTAGCGTGGGAAAGGACCTAGCTGCATGAAAAGACAATTAGCATATTCATTTATCTAGATTAGAACTCCTTTTATTTTTAAGGTTACTTAATATTTCTCTGTTTACAGAGCAAATTCCATTTAGCATCTTTTTAAAAAAAAATTTATTGTTGCCTTTTGTTTTTACACCATTTTCTTAACTCGCCCTCCAGCCTGATCCCTCCCTCTTAATAAATATAAACAAGTATATTAAACAATAGAGAAACAAAAGAAGCAAATGGGATAGATTAGACCACTTTCTATATCAACAACTTTCTTTGTCATCCACTTCAGTGGCTACTTAGAGGTATAGATAAGCATCTGTAAGTGCATAAGTAAGCACCCTGGGGGCAGCTTTGGTTCTTCTTTGTCTCACTCTATCACCTAGCAACAGTACTCTACCTTATAATGAAGATTGTTTGAATTTAACTAAATATAGTTAATATATTTATAATATAATACATATTAATATATTTATTATGTATAATATATAAGTATATTAATATATAACATAATATTTATTATATATTATATATTATATAATATTTATAATATAATATAGGCTCAAACTGTGTGAAAGATTTAAAAAGGACAAATAAAAGATGTGCCAATTTCTCATTTTGGTACTAAAAATAGATACTATGTTTACTTGAGTCCAAAGTCCATATTTCAAATGAGATAAATATATACATGTATATATAATACTTTGCAACATATTGCTATATACTATAGCAGTCTACTTGCTAATATTTTATTTAAATTTTTGTATCAATATTCATTAGGGATATTGGTTTATAGTTTTCTTTTTTTTTGACTCTTCCTGATTTAGGTATCAAGACCATATTTGTGTGATAGAAGAAATATGGTAGAAACCTTAAAGTTCTATTTACGTTAGTTATTATTATTCAATGATTTCAGTGGCTCTTTTTAGATTCTGAGTGAAGATATTTTATTTTTCATTCCTGACATAATATTCACATCTGTGATTTTACACAAAATCATGTTAGAAGACCTTTAGCATCAAAGAGCGTTCTTATGTTCATAGAATCACAGATTTAGAACTAGAAGTGATGCTAGAGGTCATTTAGTTCAACAAGGTCACACAGCTACTAAATGGCAGAGCCAGGAGGTGGTAAAGGTCTATGGGCAAAGGTACTCTCATAGTCGTGATCCTGGAGCCAGGAAGGCTTGAGTTCAAATTCAGCTTCAGATGCTTACTTAGTTGGGTGGCCCTGGGCAAGTCACAACCTCAGTTTCCTCAGCTGTAAAATGGCGATAATAATAGCATCTACCTCACAGAGTTATTGTGAGATAATATTTGTAAAAGTGTCTGGCACGTAGTAGTTGTTTAATCACCTCCCTTCTGTGCCTTTTCAATGCCAGTACCTGGAATGCTTTCTATCCTCACCTCTGTCCCTTGGCTTCTTTCAAGACTCAGCTGAAATCCTACTTTCTGCAGGAGGTCTTTCCTCTGAGAAGACCTCTCATTTACACCGTATATATTTTGTGTATACAGAGTTGTTTGCATATTGTTTTTCACATTAGAATGTGAGCTCCTTGAGAGCAGAAGCTGTTTTTTTTGGTCCTTCTTTGTATTGCCAGCATTTAGAATAGTGTAGTACAGTAGCACACAATAAGCACTTAATAAATGCTTCTTGACTGACTGCAATACTGTATTATACTTTACCTACTAAAGTTGTTGAGGTTTAGGGGTGCTGGGACCCCAAAGTCACAACACACGGGTCCTGCCCAAAAATAATTCAACCCAAACCTTCTTTCAGTCAAAGGTAAGGTTTGTTAGAACATCTGCCATATTGGCCAGACTTAAGAAATCTGAACATTACTGAGCTATTGGCTAGATTATAAGAATCTGAGCACCTTAATGGAGACAAGATGGACTTATATTCAGAAAGACTTTGGGAGGGATCTAGGAGTGGCCAAGTAGTTTGGGGTGCCTGGAGGAGGAGTCTAAGGAAGATCTGAATGGGAGTGTCCAGTAAGTTGGGGTGAACAGAACACCTGCAACCTGGACCACGTGGCCAAGGGAGAATGGAGTCTAAATAAGGTCAAAGGTGGGAGGGGGGGGGGGGGGGGCATAAGGAGGTAAGAAGAGGAAGGGCTAGGCTAGGTTAAGGATAACAGAAAATTGGAAGATAGGGTGTAGGCGAAAACAAAAGACAAGTCCTTGGGATTATAGCCTTAGGTGAAATCCTGAGATTTGGCAGTGTGGGAAAGTTCAGGGTTTTTCCTTTCTGGGGTCCAAATCTCAACCCCATCAAAGTCACCTCCTCTGTGACACCATGGTAGGACTCTCTTCTCAACTTTTCTTGGTATAGAATTATCAATATACCTGTTTTATGTATCCAGTAGAATGCAAGTTTCTTGAGGGTAGGGATTGTCTTTCATTTTTGTCACTTTTTTTTGGACCTCAGGACCCAGGACAGAGCTCTGTAAGCCCACAACAATCACTTAACAAGAGTTTGTTTTAGTAAATAAACCTGTATTGGGCAGGAAAGGCTCAGTGTCAGAGAAGCCAGTCATGAGTGACATGGAAGCTTCTTGGGAAAAAATCTCCCATCACCCCAGGTGGACTTGTCTTTCCCAGATGCCTGTCTTTAGGGGTCTAGAGGAAAGAACTACAGGTGTATAATTTCAAGGCTTTCCAAAACCCTCCCAAATCTCTTCCCACCTGCTTCCTGCTGTTGTCTGGACAAAAGCCCTCATTCCAAAATTAGGGACAATGAGTAGTCAATGCTGGTTGAAGTCATACATTTAAATCCAATGTAACTCATCAGTTCATGAGTGTAAATTTAAAATTTTTTATCTCTGCTTCTGTTCTGTTTTGATAGGGGATAGTTGAAGAAAGCAGGAGGCTACAATTTGGGGCTAAGGAATGGGGAAATAAAGGGAGGCTGGGTACATAGCAGACAGATTTCACAATTTTACCCCTTTCCCCATTGCTATCTCTGGCTTCATCTATGCATACCTTATCATCTCCCTATTGCAGCAAGTAGCAAATTCTCAAGGTCTCATGTCCTTAATAACCCCTGTCAAGCTCTCTCTGATAAATGAATATTCAACATATTCTTGCTGAATCATAGGTCTTAGGGCTGGAAGAGACCTAAGAAATCTTTGAGCACAATCAATCAATCAATCAATCAATCCAATACTAATAAATCACCTACTACTTACCACACACTGTGCTAGCAGCTGGAGTTACAAAGACAGAAACCAAACAATCGCTGAGGTCACAGAGCTTACATTCTAATGTGGGAGACATACACAGACATGCACATAGATATAAAAAATACACATCAAACAGGCAACTTTGTGCAGGGGTGTGCCAGAGCCTACTATATAGGCAGAGAGCTGATTGTTAAATTTTTAGAGTGAGCATTGATATCTCAGAAATCAGCAAATGCTACAAATCAGGGCTATATTATCTAGACTTAAGTAAATGAAGGAGAAATGTTAACAATATAGATTAAACAGAAGTTGGTCACAAATTATACACACACACACACATATACATGCATATGTATATATGTTCAGAGAGCTGGTTGTTAAGCATTTACCAGCATACTGTTCATAGAAGAAGATACCTACAGATGTAGAGACCTGAAAAGCCTCATGTGGAGGGAGAAACTTGGGCTAATTCCAATTGAATCCTAAAACCAGGGATTCAAGACTCAGGTCTTAAGCTCCTCCTACCTTTAGCTTTTGCTTCTGGTGCTTTGCTCTTCTTTGCATCTGTTTTTGTTTGTTTTGCTAGGCAATGGGGTTAAGTGACTTGCCCAGGGTCACACCGATAGTGAGTGCTGTGTGTCTGAGACCAGCTTTGAACTCGGGTCCTCCTGAGTCCAGGGCTGGTGCTCTGTTCACTGCGCCACCTAGCTGCACCACTCTTCTTTGTATCTGGTTTTGTATAGCCCTGTGTATGTGTATGTCTCCACCATTAGAATTTAAGATTAAAGGCAGGGATCAGTTCAAAGAAATGTCCTGTAGAGGTATCATATACATGGCCACAGGCAGAATTGAGCTGTAGACACCCTATAGTGCAACCTGAACCTGATTAAAATGTAACTGGGAAATATTTAATGAAATAAATGAAAATACAATAGAACATAGATAATGTTAATATGTAGTTTTCTAAGTCACTATATGGCCCTTAGGGATTCTTTTGTATGGTTTAGTGGCCTCTGTTTCTATCTGAGTATACCACCACTAGAGTAATGGATGGGGCATTGGTCTTTCAGTCTGGAAGACCTGGGTTCAAATTTCACTGTAGACACTTGCCAGTTGTGTGACTCTGGATAAGTTTTAAGTTCTCTGTACTTCAGTTTCTGGGTTGTACTTGATGGTTTCTAAGGTTTTTTTTTCCCCCAATCCTAAATGTATGATCTTATGACTACTCCACTTTTGTCTTTGTACAACAGTATTGTTGACATAGTAAATGGCTGATAAGTGATTGCAGTTGACTGATTGGATTAGATCAACAATTCTCAAACTTTCTGGTCTCAGGACCCCATTGTACTCTTAAAAATTATTGAACCAACCCCCCAGTGCTTTTGGTTATGTGAGTTATATCTATCAATATTTACATATTAGAAATAAAAATGTCAGTATTATTATGAAAATGGATTTGATCTCGAGGAAAGGGTCTCAGATTCCCCCAGATGTCCCTGCACCACACTTTGAGAACTACATGCCCTCTAAGGTACCTTCTAAGGCTCCAGGAACCTCAGGTCTTCTAGGTCCTTGGGTGAGGCCTTTTGACTGAGTCTAAGTTTTGCAGAACAAATTCTTTTATTAAGGGGAATTTGTTCTGTGAAATTTGGATTCAGTCAAAGGGCTGCACTTGAGGACCAAGAGGGCCATATATGGCCTCGAGGCCACAGGTTCCCCATCCCTATTAATCTAAGCTCTAAAACCTTTGATTCTCTGAGGTCCAGGTAGATTACAGATATGTGCTCAGGATCATTCAGCTGCTTAGAGTCAAGAGACAGGTTCTGATCCTGGAGCTGTTGCTCAGCTGGGTCCATTACCACAGATGAGTCACTTAAACCTTAGAGCTTCAGTTTGCATTTCTGTTAAAGGGAGGTAGTAGACTAAATGATCTCTAAGACTCCTTGAGCTATCTCTAACATAAAAATTAATAATAATAATAATAATAATACTATTTAAGGTTTGCAACATGCTTTATAAATGATTTCATTTGATCTTCACAATAATCCTGGAAGGTAGGCGCTATTATTATTCCCATTTTACAGATGAGGAAATTGAGGCAGACAGAGGTTAAGTGACTTTGTTAGGGTCACATAGCTATTAAATGTCTGAGATCACATTTGAGCTCAGACCCAGGCCATGCTTTATCTGATGTACCTAAGATCCCCAATGACAGAGATAGGAACACAACATAAATCGGATCTCAGACATTTTGTATGACTCTGGACAAGTCACCTAACATTTCTAAGCCTTGGTTCTCTCATCTGTAAAATGGAGTTAATAATAGCATCTATCTCACAGGGCTGTGAGGATCAAATTGAGATAAGGTACATAAACTGCTTTGAAAATCTTAATGCTATATAAATGAGATATTATTCCCAGAATGGAAGACAACTTAATTGATAATTTCCATAATTGATCTTTCTAAGGAAGGCACACAGACTTTGTTTTTCCTCCCAGACTTATTCTCCTTCTGGCAAGAATGTCAAAGGAAACTCTGTCTCCTAAGGAAATGGCTTGCTTTCGGATGACTGAGGTTATTTTTCCTCTCTCTTCTCCTTCCTCCCTTCCCCCCTCCACTTTTCCCACCCTGCCTTTTCCCTGGCAAACTCATTTTGCTTTTGAAAAATGAAAGGGAATCTGAGGTTTCCCACTGTTATTTCTGTTCTCTCTTTAAACCCTCCATATTTGACTTGAGGTTAACAGAATGGAAATGTCCTCTCTGGGTGGCTGCTCAAAAGAACGACGGTTTCTCCTTTATGTTTGCTTTTCCTGGTGAAAAATTTCCCAGTCTTCAGAGTAGGAGGATCAAGAAGGAAAAATAAATGGGGAGTAGCTTATAATTACCCTGGTGATTAGGGTAAAAACCCTCAATGAGTGTTTTTTTAAACTACCCTTTTGGAGGCTGCCCTCTTTCCATGTCATTTTATTTAAGATAATTTCAAAAGACATCTGTAAATGGGAATTTGTAATTTACAGCTCTGCCCTCCCAGTTACAGAGACTGCTTTCTGACTGTTGTTAATTTGGGGGGGGGTAATCAGGTTTGTAGCTGCAGCTGGGGAACTTATGGTCTTAAGATGGCCATGGTCAAAAGCATCTGGTCAATTAAGATAGGAAAAAAATGCCCTGTGCTATTTTTTTTCCTCTGACCTTTCTGCTCTGACAAATCAATCATGTTTGATTTTGTCTAGCATTCAATCATCAACCATTTATCTAGTATCTACTATGTGGTGGGCACTATTCTAAGTGCAGAGATTACCAATTCAAAAGAGAGACAGCCTCTAACCTCAATGCACTTACATTCTATGGCAGACAGCATGTGTACATATAAGTAAATACAAAATAAATACAAGGTAATGTGTTCAGAGACACTAGTATCTGGGGAAGAGAAGAGATCAGGAAAGACCTCATGGGTGGCATTTGAGCTGAGTTTTGAAGGAAGGGATTCTGATGGAGGTGAGGAGGGAAGTACGTTCCAGGCAAAAAGGACAAAAGACATGGGGATGGAGTGCTGAGTTGTGATGAACGGCAAGGTCAATATGACTGAATCTAAGCCCGAAAGGAGAGGAATAATGTGCAATAAGCCTAGAATGGTGGTTTAGAAGCAGATTATGAATATCTTTAATTCCTAAAGAGAGAAATTTATATTTTATCCCAAAGGTTACAGAGAACTACTATAGTTTCTTGAGCAGAGGAATAAATAACATTGCCAGCATCATTTTTTATTTCTGGGATTACATTTAGGAATGCCACTTTGGTAGCTGTGTGGTGGATGGATTGGAAAGGAAAGACTTGAGGCAGTCATATTGAATCATAGTGGAGAAAGATTAGGGCAAGTTGAATCATGGTGGGAGATGGAAATATGGACTCATACAGCACTTTAGATGGGACAATACATTGTTCTTAATAATAAGTCTGAAACTTAAACACTTTAAGATTTACAGAATGATTTCTTCATAACAGCCAAGTGAAGTAAATAGTGCAAGTATTATTATACCCATTTTACAGGTGAGGAAACAAGTTCAGAGAGTTTGCATAACTTATTTATAATTACATAGTTTTGAAGTTTTGAAACTGGAATTAAAACCTAGTCTCCAAGACCATTATTATTGTTATTACTATACCATTATGCCTCCAGTAAACACTAAATACATATATATTGAATGAATGAGTTGTTACTCTATGGCAGGGTTTCTTAACCTGGGAGTCATCGATTTCAGATAGTGTGTGAACTTGGATAGGAAAAAAAAATACCTCTCTCACCACCTTTTTTCTGGGTATTCCTCACAATTATTTAAAAAACACTATTCTGATGAATTCATAGTCTTTTTTCAGAATGCCAAAGGAGTCCATGATAGGTCTTTATCTATATTTACATCTATCTATTATGGACCCTTTTGGCTATATATGTATACACACATATATACACACATATGTACATGTGCATATATACATATATTATGTGTACATATATTTACATGCATATTTACACATACATGCATATCCATCCCTAGAGGAATAGTTGGGGCAGCTAGATGGGACAGTGGGTAGAGTGCCAGGGTGGAGTCAGGAAGACTCATCTTCCTGAGTTCAAATCTGACTTTAGACACTAGCTAGGTGACCCTGGGCAAGTCACTTAGCCCTGTTTACCTCAGTCTCTCATCTGTTAAATGAGCTGGAGAAGGAAATGGCAAACCACTCCAGTATCTTTAACAAGAAAACCCCAAATGGAGTCACAAAGATTCTAACATGACTGAAAAATGACTGAACAACAGTAGAATAGTTGGAGAGTCATCTAAAAACTCATAATTAAGTGAAATAATATATTAAGCACTTTGTAAACCTTAAAATGGTATGTAAATATTATCTGTTACTATTATAATAATTGAGGCTGCATATGGCATAGCGGTTGGTAAGCTGACCCTAAAGCCAGTAAGATCTGGGTTCTCATCCTTCTCCCCCCCCCCCCAATATATTGCTGCGTGACCCTAGGCAAATCATTTAATCACTTTACCTTTCAGTAGTCTAGCAAATTGCAAAGAAGGTGTTAATCTGCACTGGTGGAGAAAGTTTTCTTACCTGCGAATTCCCTATACCAAATGAAATCTCAGGTTTAGTCCCTATTATTATTAGTTATTTTTATTATCATTAATAACAAAATGAAAATCCACAGGTTTTGCAAACAGTATGATTTCTTGCCAAATTCTCAGTCTTTCTGAAGGAGAGTCATTTTCCTGAGGCGAATCCATCTCTACTTATACATTCTGTTTTTATTTGCAGTCAGCCCCCTTTTGATTTGAAGACACAAAGTGAAATTCCTTCTTAGCATTCTGGATATCTATAAGGAATCCAACACATTACACAGTTATTTCAAGTAAGTGTTAACTGAGGTGGGGCATAAAGTACCAACTGGATCAGATGAGAAAAGCATGTGCCCAAGTTTTTGAAATCTGGGGTGTCCCCCCCTTTTTTTTTTTGCTAGGCAATGGTATTAGTGACTTGCCCAGAATCACACAGCTAGTGAGTGTTATGTATCTGAGGACAGAACTGAACTCAGGTCCTCCTGACTTTAGGGCAGGTGCTCTATTCACTGCGCCACCTAGCTGTTCCCCTTTAACAGATTTCAGCTTTCCTTTTCCCTTTCCTTGCTAGGATGCTGTTGTCATTCATTGTCACCATCTGTTACGTAGAGTCGAAATGATGACATAGACAAATATCAGCATCAGTAAGATTAACCTGTAGGCTCAGTTACCCAAATTAACCCCTAGGCATTAAATCACACATTTCCATTCATTAAAGGGACATTTTTTTTGTTGTTGTTGTTGTTCTCTATATGCCCTGATGTACTGAAGGGCTCTCTGTCTCTCTTTTTCTGCCTCTGTCTGTCTGCCTGTCTCCTCTTTCTCTTTCCCTCTTTCCCCCCCTTCTCTCCCTCCTTTTCTCCTTCTGCTTTTACTAAAATGAAAGCATATTTCTGTTCCTTCTTTCACCTGCTCTTACCACATGTTTATGGACACTTTCTTTTTATTTATAGAGCAGACTCTATTACCTCAAGCCATGACTTATTGCATTAACATCCAAACCACTCTGCTTGCCTCAAATGACTCCGCCTAAATCAGAGGTTCTTAAACTGCAGTCTGTGAACTTTTTTCAAAAAATATTCTGAGAATTGTATTTCAATATAATTGATTTCCTTTGTATTTTATTCATTTAAAAATACCTTTCAGAGATAGAGTCATAAGCTTTACCAGACTGTGAAAGGGGTCCAGGCCACAGAGAAGGTTAAGAATGTGTGCTCTGATCTGTGTTACCCAATGACAGCAGAGTCACCCTCTCCTGGGAGTCCAGAGATCCTGGGTTTAAATCCTGCCTCTTGACCTTGGATAAGTCACCCTCCCACCTTCCAGGGTCTCAGAACTTGACTGAATAACCTCAGAGTTCCCTCCATCTCTACATCTAGGATCCCATGATCCTTTTATTTTGGCTTAGCTTAGCACAGTACTTGGCACATAGCAAGTGCTTAACAAATACTTTCTCAATCTATCTTCTTGTGCCAGTAACCTGCTGAAAAACCTTCAATAGTTCCCTCTTACCTCTAGGATAAAATCCAGTCTCTTTGCCTGTCACCAAAAGTCCCATTTCACTCTGGTCCCAATCTAGTTTTCTAACTTTATTTCTCTCCCCCCCACCCCCCTTCTCTGGCCCAGACACTACACTCTAGCCAATTTGATCTCAAAACATAGCTTAAATATTCTTGGTTTTGAACCTGGAATGCCCTCTGTTGCCCATCTCTATTAGTAATAATAGCTAGCATTTACCTAGAAATTTAAGCTTTGTAAAGCACTTTGACTATTTTATCTCATTTGATTCTCACAACAGCCCTGGAAAGGAGATGCTTTTATTTTTTTGATCCCCATTTTACAGCTAATAAAAGTAAGGCTGAGTCATTTGCCATATCTGTGACAGGACTCAAACTCAGGTCTTCCTGAATTCATTTCCAACATTCTATTTACTTTGCCATGAGCCTTATATCTAGCTGAATTTTACCTACCCTTCAAAGCTCAGCTCACGTTCTACCTCTTTTGTGAAACTTTTTCCTAGCTATCTTAGGCTAAAGTTTCCATTCTAAACTCCTGCTGTCTTGTATTGTTAGCTATCTTCATATACTTGTCTTTCTAACCAGATGAAAAGGTCCTTTTAAAGGTTACCCATTGCCCACTTCCACCTCCTTAAAGGCAGAGATCATGTTTCATGGTTTTTTTTTTTGTATTCGCCATAATGCCCAGCACAGTGCCTAATAGATCTTCGAGAAATACTTATTCATTGTTTTTTATTAACTCAAAAAGGGTCTTCATTTTGCTCACTAGCTCTTTTCACTGTCTCTCACCACCTCTATTGGCCCCCAAATCTTAGTCGGGCTCTGAAAAGCTGCCTTGTGGATTTCTTAATGTTAGAGATGCATAGAGTTAATTTCAGAATATTTTGGAAGAGTTTTCATAGCTGGTTCCATGAAGATTTCTGGGCTCCTGGGTATTTTCCAGCAGAGGTTAGAATCTTATCTTAATTCAGTTCAAACATTTATTAACTACAGAGTACTGTGCTGGGTGCTGGGATTGATTAAAACAATTTATATAAAAACAAAATCTTTGCAATCATGGAGTTCACAGTCCAAATGGAGAATATATAACTCATACATGGATATCCAGAATGCAAAATGATATACAAATGAGAGGAAGAATGAAGAGGATGTTGGATTTTGGGGCAGAGGTTCATTGTCTGAATCTAAGTTTTATTACTTACTTCCTGGGGCAAATCATCTAATATTCCTGGGCCTCAGTTTCCTCGTGTATAAAATCAGGAGGTTGGACCAATTGGCCTCTTCTGTCCCTTCTAGCCCCCAAAATATGATCCATCAGAGGAGTGCAAACCAAGGGCTTTGTGTGGACTCCATTGAAAGAAGGACCTTTTTGAATAGGAGGAATCATGGAAAAGGAAGCCTTTGGACTAGGATTTAGACAGGGGTATGCAAGTACATTTTTTATAACTGATTCTTCAGAAGAAAATGTATGCATGCAACACTTTTTAAGTCTATTTTTTTCATGATATATGTATTCTTTAGTATTTTGTTTTTTCCCAATTACATGTGAAAACAATTTTTAACATTTTTTTTAAAGTTTTAAGTTCCATATTTTATCCCTCCATCCCTTTCCTCTCCCTGCAATCGCAAGCAATCATGTGCAATCATGTAAAACATTTCCATATTAGTCATTTGCACAATATACATTTAAATTTAATCCGTTTTATTAACATTGTCACCATCATTTTCGTACATCTAGATCAACATAACAATAAATCAAGTCCTGATTTGTAACACTGGCTGATTTGGGTGGTATAAATCCTCTCACTGAAAATTTAACTGTTGGCTCTGATGAGGCAGTTTGAGCTGGCTCTAGCACACCCCTAGCTTAATGTGAGGAACGATAATGATGATCATGATGATAACTAGCCTTTATAGAGTGCTTTAAGTTTTACAAATATTTTCTCATTTGATCCCTATATAAACCTGTAAGGTAAATGCCATGATTATCCCCATTTTATAGATTAGGGAACCGAGGCCCAGTGGGGTTCAGTGATTTTTCCAGGGTCCCACAGTAAGCATAAATCATACCTCATAGGGCTATATAAGGATCAATTGAGAAAATAGTTGTAAAACACTATGTAAAGGCTAATTGTTATTAAAAATAAATCGTGGATAGAGTACTGGACTTGGAGTTAGCAAGACTTGAATTTGATTCCTGCCTTAGACATTTGCTATATGACCTTGGACAAATCACTTAACCTTTTTGCATATGTAAATGTATGTAAGATAATTTCTGGAAATCCTCCCACTCATCTCCTATGAGCCTTTTCTGGGAGCAAAAAAAAAAAAAATGAAGGAAAACTGTTAGACATGCTAACTGGATAGGCAACATTTTGTGTGTGTGTGTGTGTGTGTGTGTGTGTGTGTGTATAAGGCAATTGGGGTTAAGTGACTTGCCCAGAGTTACAGCTAGTGAGTGTTATGGGTCTGAGATCAGATTGGAACTCAGGTCCTCTTGACTCCAGGGCCGGTGCTGTTTCCCTTGAGCCACCTAGCTGCCCCATCATTCTTTACCTGTAGCCCACCCCCTTTCTGTAAAAAGGAGGGATGTCTGTTTTACTCTCTATTCTCCTGGGCCAAGATTCATTATTACGATTGCTCAGTGTTTCTTCCTTGTAAGGATTTCATTTATGTTATTGTGGCTGTTGTGTACATTGGATCCTTGGGGCTCTCGATTTAGAGTCAGAAGAAACCTCAGAGACCATCCAGCCCAACTCCCTCATTTTTTAAGATGAGGAAACTGAGACCCAGGAAGGTTTAAGTGATTTGTGTAATGTGACCTAGAAAATAAAGAGATAGAATTTGAGCTCAGGTCCTTTGACTTTAGATCCAGATCTTTTCCTATAGTACTCTGCTGTTCTCTGTTCTAAGTGCTTAAGCTCTTAGTTCATGTAACTGTTTCCATGTTTCTCTGAACTCCTAGTATTTGTTGGTTTTTCTTTTTATGGTGCAATAATATTCCATTATATTCACATATCACATTTGGTTCAGCCTATCCCCACTTGATGAGCATACATTTACTTTTTAGTTTTTTTTTTCCTTTACTAAAAAAAGTTGGGAATAGTTTCCAAGATCACTGCTATCCTATCCTCCCAGGAAAAGTGTAAGTAATGGAAGAAGTGTCCTTTATGGTTAATAGGGCTCTGATAAAATAGTTTGAGATGTCTTCCTTGAAATGGAGCTTTGAATAAATAATCCACTCCCTCCTGTCAGTTCAGATACACATACTGTAGTAAGTGAATGGAAAGAGATGATGTCAGCATAATATTTTCCAGCCCTTCTCACAGGACAGCTGCCACATCTGGCCTGATGTTTGCTTTTTTTATTAGAAGCAAGGATATGTTGGCTATTTAGTTGAAACAGTACTTTCCACAAAAGTATTAGAAATATCTTCAAGTTTTACCTTCTCCCTAGCTTACCCCTCATAAGTTGTGCACTGTGTGATTGTTTTAGGAGAGGGTGAAATATACTGAGATCATTTAAGGAATGGAGCACACCCAGCATGTTAGACATCAAGAATGGGTTTCAATGACACCCTTGTCTCTGAGAGTTAGGTAGAGGAATATTTCCACTTTAAGTACTTCAGTTAATGAGTCAGAAAATTTTAACCAAGTCTTACGAACATGTCTGAGTCAGTGGTGGGTAGGAAGAAATATAAAAGACATCACTGAGCAGGGTTAGTTGCTCACTTTCCATCCCTACCGTTCCTTCCCCCAACCAGGACAGACTCATGACCAGGTTGCTGTTCTCTAGGCAGTATGATACAGAGGGGAAAAACAGATGACCTGGAATTTGGGGACCTTGTTCAAATTTCATCTCTGATGCTTACTACCTATCTGATCTTGGGTCTCGGTTTCCCCTTCTGTAAAGTGAGGAGGTTGGACTTGATGACCTCCAAGATACTTTTCAACGCTTGAGCTATAATGCTATGGTCCTAGTTCCATGGTAATCCACTAAATAATGAGAACTTGCTTGGTTCTCTGGGCAATACAAAGAAGGACACTGATGAATTTAGAACAGATCTGAGACTGTTCAATTTAAGTCCCTAAAAATGTACTTAAGGACCTAAAAAAATCCAGTGAACTCATTTACATTGATAAAGTTGCCTGAATAATTACTCTTTGTCCATTGCACTTAAAAAATGATTGATTTTTTTTTACATCACTTTCATTTCCCAACATATCACTCTTCCCCTACCCGGAGAACCAACCTTTATAAGAACAAAAAAAGAAAGCAGACAACAAATTTCAGCAAAATTTATCAACCAAGTCTGACAGTATATGCAGCATTTCATACTCATAGCCCCCCACTTCTCAGAGAAAGGAGGGCATTGCATTTTCATGTCTCTTCTTTGGGACATGTGGTTGTTAAAATTATAGCATATTTGGTTTTGATTGTGTGTTTGTGTGTATTCTTTCTATTTGCACAGTTGTAGTCATTGTGTATACTATTTTTCTGTTCCTACTTACTTTACTTTGTATCAGTTCATTTAAGTCTTCTCACACTGTGTTATACTTTGTAATAAAAGGGGAAAGGGTAGTGATGGAAGGAAATAAGCATTTATATAGCACCTACTATGTGCAAAATATTTTACAAATATTATCTTATTCTAAACAGCCCCGCAAAATAGGTGCTGTTATTATCCTCCTTTCAAAGTTGGGGAAAGCGAGGCAACCATAAGTGTCTTGCCCAGGGTCACAAAGATAGTGTCTGAGGCCAAATTTGAATTTGGATGTTCCTGACTCCAGATTCAGTTCTCTATCCATTGTACCACCTGGCTGCCTAAATAAATAAAAAAATGATGAAAAATGAGGAAGGAAGCAAGGAAGAAAGGAAGAAAGGAAGGAAGGAAGAAAAAAGAAAGGAAGAAAGAAAAAAGAAAGAAAGAGGTTTCAAGAGGTTAAGTAACTTATTTACCTGTGGTCAGGAGCTGATCTACTCAAGGGTTTTCCATTCAATTGAATGAGTATTTATTAAGCCCTTGCTGTGTGCAAGTCTCCTTCTTGGCAAGAGACAATTCAAATACAGTAGATTACAGGCTGGCTTAGAGTCTGAAAGACCTGAGTTCAAGTCTCACCTCTGATAGATACTGCTGTATGAGTGACCCTAAGCAAGTCACTTAATTAAGTACAACTCAGTGCAACTCTCTCTCTCTTTTTTTGGCTAGGCAATGGGGTTAAGTGACTTGCCCAGGGTCACACAGCTAGTGAGTGTTTTTTTTTGTGTGTCTGAGGCCAGATTTGAACTCAAGTCCTCCTAAGTCCAAGGCTGGTGCTCTATCTACTGTGTCATCTAGCTGTCCCTCAGTGTAACTCTCTAAGACTATAAAGTTGCAGAACAAGGACCAGTCTGCTTTGGTAGAACTGGGAGTTTCTCATATCAATGATATGACAGGTTCCATCTGAAAGCAAAAAAAAAAAAATGTGCTAGGTAAGTGGATATAAAGACCAAGTCCAATGGCCCCTGGCTTCAAGGAGCTCAGGTCCCAGGGATATATCTTTGATAAGATGAGGGAGACAGTGTGTTCCAGTGAAAAGTAGTCTAGCCTTGGAGTCAGAGGAGCTGGGGTTTCTGGGTTCAAATTCCACTTCTGTTGCTTGCCACTTTTGTGTCCTTGGACTAGTCACCTCTCTTGGTCTCGGTTTTCTTCCCTAACAAGTGAAGGAGCTAGACACGATAATCTCTAAGGTCCCTTTCAGGTCTAAATCTTAAGACATTCTATTCTAACATACTAGAACTGACCTAGCTTAGCATGACTTCTGTAGTCTCCAAGGCACAGTAAAAGGATACACAGTGCTGGCCTTTCTAAGGATGAGCATATCCCATTATGCAAGAATGTAAAGGTCTGCTATGCATATCCTTCATCTTTCTTATCAGTGTTCTCTTTGTGCAAGGATTGTTTAAAATGTAAGCTATTATGAGGGGAAAAAAATGGAACCATCACCAGATCAACAAGTTCTATTTGCAGGGCATTCAATGACTCCAGTCCAGTGATCTTAATAAAAGACAAAGCTGATAATTTGAACTGGGGGTGTGAAATTTCATTCCCATGCCTAACTCTGTGTCATTTTTAGTTATCTGACCGTCTCATCTTGAAGGCTGGGAGGAAGGTCACAGTTGTATTGAGTTGTAGCACAAATATTAGTGTTTCCTTCATGTTCTTCTGACATGCACTGATTAAAAGAACATGGAGGCTTTCTGTTTGGTTGGGCAAGGCAATGTATTTGTCAATGGCTGAAGAATGATTAAGAACCTAAGTAACTTCAAAGACTTGTGGAGAGAGGCCTTGGATACAGACTGCCTTGATCTCTCTCATATAACATTAGGGGAAACTGACTGAAGTTAAATTTGAATACCTTCTGTTGTATGAGCCATTGATAGTGAAGCTTAAGTAAATTGATGGGTTCTCTGATAATGGAAAAAAAAGTTGAGTCCATAGGGGACACTCAATTACATTCCTTAAGTGGCTGGAGATGTTGGTGATCACTTGTTAACTTGAACATACCTTCTGAGAGCAGAAAAATAAGGATTTTTAGCTTCTGTTATGCTTTTATGAAGCCTTAGGAAGTGTTACATTCTCATTTTGCTGAGAAAATATTGGGGTGGGGAGAGGTAATTTGTTCAAGGATCCTCAGTCATCAACACTTTTGTAGTAGCAAATAGAAAAAAGGTATGTTATGCAATTGTTTCTACTCTAACATGATACACTCTTGGGAAAAATTGCCACTCACATCCAATGGCTACTTTGAATCAACATAGTAAAGTAGATTAAGCGCTGAATTTGGACCAACAAATTCCATCTCAGTCACATTGTAGCTGTGTGACCTTGGACAAGTAACTTATCTCTCAGGGCCTCAATTCCATCATCTGTAAAGTGAGCAGGTTGAAGTTCAAGATTCCTTCCAGCTTTATATCTATGATCCAATTATAATTATCTTGGTTTTGAAAACTTATTGGCATTCTGGTCATTATGGTTTAATGTTCAGAGGTTTAAGCATTCCTTCACAGCCCAGAGAGATTTGGACCATTTTTGAACCAGATACAGGGCTTGGGTAAGACAAGGGAGTTTTAAAAAGAGGCACACAGACACAGAGAAGGCATACTGAGAGGAAGAAATGGGGTCTGCAAAAACTGAGGAGCAGTAGCCATGAGGAGACTGCCCAGCCCCATCTAATACTTTAAAAAAAGTTAAATTTAACTCTTTTCCAATAAGCAAAAATTTTTCTTCTCTTCACCTTGCCCCCAATTAAGAAAGAAAGAAAAACAAAAACCCTGTTAAAAATACCAATCGTCAGAGAAAATAAATGTCCACCTTGGCTATATCTGAAACACACACACACATATTTATACACATACATGTATATATGTACATATTCTTTAGTCTCTATCTTTCACCTCTCTCTCAGGAGGTGGGTGGAATGTTTCATCGTGAGTCCTTCTAAAATTGTGGTTGGTGACTATGCTGGTCAGAGTTCCTAAGTTGTTCAAAATTGTTTGTCTTCACAATATTGTTGTCTTTGTATAAATTGTTCTCCTGATTTCACTTTATATCAGTTCATACAAGTCTTCTCAGATTTCTCTGAAATCATCCCCTTCCTAATTTCCTAGAGCCCAATAATACATACATATGTATTTTGTCACATTTATATGCCATAATTTGTTCAGCCATTCCTTAATTAATGGATATTCCCTCAGTTTCCAATTCCTTGACATAACAAAAAGGGCTGCTGTAAAAATTTCTGTATCTCAATAGCTACAGTCAATTTTGCTCGGAACTAATTCTTCCTTTAAGCTATCCTTCTTCCAATTCCTCTCCTCTCTTCTATCCTTTCCTTTATATTTCTCTGTGGAGTAAAATGTAGTTCTGTAGGCAATGGTGTATATATATGTGCATACATGTAACACATATACATACACACATACCTTCCCTCTGATTAATTCAGATGTATGTATAATTTCCTCTAAACTTCATTTTCTCCTATCTCCTTCCCCCCAAATATATTCTTCTTCTGTTCCATTCTTCTTTTAAGATCAAAACAGAACAGAAACACTCCCAGGCCTTCTGTCTAATTAGGCAGGTAATGATGGGGTACAGAAGTGATATATGAATTATCTCCCCATATTAGAATGTGAACAATTTCATCCTTGTTTGGTCCCTTATGATTGCTTAAGTTTACCTTTTTTATGTTTCTCTTGACTCCTGTATTTGTACTTCAAAGTTTCTACACAGTTCTGGTCTTTTCATCAAGGATACTTGGAAATCCTCTATTTCATTGAATGTTTATTTCCCCTGCTCTAGGATTATACTCAGTTTTACTAGGTAAGTTATTCTTGGTTGTAATCATACAACCTTTGCCTTCTGGAATATTATATTCCAAGCTTTCCTCTCTTTTATAGTGGTATTTGCTAAATCATATGTAATCTTGAATGTGGTTATTGAGTACTTGAATTCATTCTTTCTGGATACTTGTAAAATTTTTTCTTTGACATGGAACCTCTCAATTTTGGCTATAATGTTCTTGTGAGTTTTCATTTAGGGGTTTCTTTCAGGAAACAACCAGTATATTGTTTCTATTTCCACTATGCCCTCTGTTTCTAAGAGAACTTGGTAATTTTTGTTTTAATATTTAAAAAAAATTATGTCTAGGCTCTTTTTTTTTGTTGTTATAATGTTCAGGTAGTCTAATGATTCTTAAATTTTCTCTCCTTGATTTGTTTTCTAGATCAGTTATTTTTTGCTAGGAGATATAGTTTCCTCTATTTGTCCAGTCTTTCTATTTTTTTATTATCTGTCATTTTTCCCACAGAGTCATTAGTTTCAATTTGGTTTATTCTGATTTTTAGTGGATTTGTTGCTTGGGCTAAAGCTGTTAATTCCCTTTCCAATTCTTTCTTCCACAGATTTAATTTCTTTTCCAATGTTTTCCTTTACTGCTGTCATTTAATTCATATTTTTTTATATCCCTTTTAAACTCTTGCTTCATGTTCTCTAGGAATTCTAGTTGAGTTTGAACCCAAACAATGTTTTACTCTGAGGCTTTGCTTGTAGAATATTTTGGAGTCATTTTTCTTTGTGTCTTGAGTACACCTGTCACCCTAAAAGCTTTTCATGGTGATATTCTTGTTTTTTTGTTTGCTCATTCTTTCAGCCTACTTCCTGACTTTGGACTTTGTGCTGGGGCTAGGCCCTACACTTGTCAGGTGGGAATGTCCGGGCTGGGCCTGCAGCTGATATCTTGGAGTATTGAGTATTGTGTTATTCTAGGTTCTTGGGGATAGCTCAGGCTGAGAACCCACAAGCTTCCAGTGTTCTTAAAGTGATCCAATACTGATCAAAGTGTGATTGCTGTCCCCCACCTCCACCCTGGTCTAATCTTCCCAAGTTCCTGACCTGGGTTTGAATCGGAGCAATTTGTTGTTGTTGTTGTTGAGTTGTTTCAGTAGCGCCTGACTCTTTGTGACCCCATCAGGAGTCTTCTTGAGAAAGATGTTAGAGTGGTTCGCCACTCCTTTCTCCAACCTATTTTATGGCTGAGGAAACTGAGGCAAACAGGGTTAAATGACTTGCCCAGGATCACACAGCTAGTAAGTGACAGATGTGTGAGCTACTATTCCTATTACTAGTAAGCTAGTAAGTAGCTAGTAAGGACAGATTTGAATTCAGAAAGACGAGTCTTCCCGACTCAAAGTCCTCTACTCTATCCCCTGTGCCACCTGGATTCCCAATAGGCCTGTGAGCTTACCCCATTTGGAGTTTCAGTAGACTGTTGTTGGAATTGATTGACTCAGCCAGGATCTGCCAGCTAGAAAGCTCTATTAGCTCAGAGTGACAGAATCACAGACTCTCCTTCATATAACAGTAATAATATAACATAATTATTAATATATAAAAATAATGATGATAGTTAGCATTTATATATCACTTTGAGCTTTGCAAGGTGTTTTGTAAATATTATTTCATTTTATCCTTATAATAACCTGGGAGGTAGTTGCTATCATTATCCCCATTTAGCTGATGAAGAAACTGAGGCTGAGCAAGGTTAAATGTCTTGCTGAAGGTCACACAGCTAGACTGTATCTGAGGCAAGATTTGAATTCAGATCTTCCTGACTCTATGTCCAGTCATTTTATCCAATGTGTCAGCTGTCCTATCCCTGATTTACATTGTATATTGGGTAATTTTACTCCTTGCTTTGGAGAGACCTTAGATATAAACCAAACTTTAATAATTAATTATTAATAATTAATAATTTAAACTTTAAATAATTTTTCTCTGTGGCTCCAGGATTGGGTAGTAAAGAACCCAGAAAACAGGAGAAAAAGAGCCTGACATTTATTTTCAGTGGTCAGGGTTCCTTACCACTTAACCTGATTAGGGTGAATGAATCCAGAGTTCAAAGAGGTCATTTAGTGGAGAAGGAGGATGCTCCTTGGGCCCAGAGTCTATTTTTATTATTGCATCCATATAGAAGCATATGCAAAACTATACCAAATAAATCTATAAATACAATAATTTGGAGTGGAGGTGAAGGTGCTAATTGTTGCCATGGAATGTATCAGGAAAAGGCCTATAGAAGGTGACGCTTTTGAAGGAAACTCCGGATTCTAAGAATACATGAAAGACAATGATAAAACCTTAAAAATAAATATAAATAATAAATAACAATAAAATAAAAACATAACCTTTTAAAAGAGACAAGCTTAAAGTAGTTATCCACTTAATTCAGTACATACTTTCATTTTTAGGTTTTTTTTTCATAATAATTACCAATTTTTTGAAAGGAATAAGGTCAGATTATTAAGTCTCCTGAACATTTGGAAGGGGGCAGTCAAGGAAAGCCTATTTGAATATGAGGGAATAAACAGAAATTAAACTGTAAAAGTTGATTTCCTTTTGAAGTCTGCTGGTGTGTGTGTGTGTGGAGGGGGAAGGGGGACTGATGAATAAAGAACATATTGTCAGTTATTCTGTCTGCTGCCACATTTTTGCCATGTGAGAAATGTTAAAAGGCTGCTGTAAAATCAGGGAATTTCCCTGAGCTGCTTAACTGAAACTTCCTTTGTTTATATAAGAGGCCTTTGAATTATTTTATTTTTTCTCCAGCAGCACACACTTATCTCGTAGATAAAAATCAGGCCTTCTTCTTTTTTTTCAACTCATGCATTCATCCATTTGCTGGAAACTTGCCATGCAATGGAGTTTAGTTTCTTATCTGGAATTGATCAGTGCTTATCGATTATTGTACTCTTGGGGTAGTGATTAGCACTTTCTTCACTCAGGGTAAGTGGCATCCTAGGTTGGGAAGGAGGGAGAGAGGAAGGGAAGGGGGTGTCTCTGGGACAAGACCACTGACAGTACCACTGCAGGGCTGCAATGGACAAGGAAGGAAGCACCCTAAGGAATATGCTGTGGTCACCCTCCAGTTCCCACACTTTGAGCTGATGGATGCCTCTGTCCTACTTGCAGCTTTGACCAGAAGAAAGAACCTAGCACAGACCTACACTCACTACATTTTTTTCCTCCAGAAGAACATTTGAAGCCCGACTCTGTTTATGTGAATGAGTTGTTTCTAAATGCATTTGCTCAGTGATTGAAAATGAGAAGAACTCTCAATCTGTTTCCCCCTACAGCACTCTCCGGAGCGTGCATTTGTAACACTCCAACATAAATGCCAAAATGGCTGATTGGTTTGATGATTGCAAAATAGACACATTGCCTCTTAATTATTTAATTGCTTCTGCATTATTCATGATCCATGGTGCTTCCAAACTCTGGCCTCTAAAAAAAAAGAAGAAAGAAAGAAAAAAGCTTAAGGTATTATCTTCTGCTAATGTATTTTCCAGGAGATGTTTTCCACTATAGCACTAAAATAAGATTAACATCAATGACGAGACTATATTAGAGTGAACATTTTCCAGGGACCTATGTGGAGCTTGTGGCTGTCTGATAAACAGTCATAAATAATCATTTCTGTACTGAAGGCAAGTGGGGGGTGGGTGAGGAGAGATTTAACTTAGGGGTGGCTTTTGTGGGGGAAGATGCACTAGGGAAAGTGGCTACCACAAAGACAGGGGCAGAGTAGACAGTGGGGAGGAGGTGGTGCCTCCGGATGAAAAACTTTGTGCCTCCTAAATTTGCTGCCCTGGGGAAAATCTCCATTCACCCTGCCCTGTTTATGGTTCTCTTGAGAAGGGATGACAGCAGAATATTAACTCCTTGAGGGGAGCGATGGTTTCTTTTTTATCTTTGTATCCCAGCATCTTGCATAGTACTTGGCTCATTAAATGCCTATTACAAAGAATTCAGGACAGATCCAAGGATCCCTCTGCAAACAGGCTTCTCATAGAAATATTCTAGTATTTTAGAGTTGGACAGGACATTAGAAATAGTTCAGGGGTTTGTAACCTGGGTCAATGAATTTTTTTTTTAATATTGTGATAACTGTATTACAATATTGTGGGCAGCTAGGTGGTGCAGTGGATAATAACACTGGCTCTGGAGTCAGGAGGACCTGAGTTCAAATCTGGCCTCAGACACGTAGTAGCTGTGTAACCCTGGCCCAGTCACTTAACTCAGTTTCCTCATCTGCAAAATGAGCTGGGGAAGGATATGACAGACCCCTTCAGTATCTTTGCCAAGAAAACCCCAAATGGGGTCATAGAGAGTCAAACACAACAACAAAATTACAACATTGGTTTCCTTTGCTATCCTATGTATTTTGTTCCTTTAAAAACATCATTCTGGGGCAGCTAGGTGGCGCAGTGGATAGAGCACCGGCCCTGGAGTCAGGAGGACCTGAGTTCAAATCTGACCTCAGACCAAACACTTGACATACTTACTAGCTGTATGACCCTGGGCAAATCACTTAACCCCAACTGCCTAAAAACAAACAAACAAACAAACAAAACCATCATTCTGAGAAGGACTTTACCATAGGCTTCACCAAACTATCAAAGATGTCCAGGACACAAAAAAGGTAAGAATCCTTGATCCAGTCCAAACTCCTTATTTTGACAGAAAAGGACCTTTGATTGGTGCCCATTCTTAAAACGCTCATTTTCTCCGTTTCTGTCTCTTAGAATGTTTCATTTCGTTCGAGGCTTAGCTGAGGGGTTACTTCCTTGGTGAAGTAACTTCCTTGATCCTTTCATCCAGAAGTGTTCTCTCTCTCCTCACATCTTCATAGATCACTTTGTCTGGATCTTTCCTCTGCCCTCATCATCCTCTACTTTGTATCATAATTGTCTGTGTACATTATTCCTTTACCCTCAAACCTTAATACGTAAACTCCTTGAAGGCAGGGATGATGCCATATTTTATTTTTGTAAACTCAATGCCTCAAATATGGTAGGTGTAGCATAACTGTTGAATGAAGGAAACTTGAGGCTAACAGAGTTGAAGTGGTTTGCCCAAGGTAACTAGGTAGCACCATGGATATAGCACAGAGTCTGGAGCCAGGAAGACCTCAGTTGAAATCCTACCTCAGATGCTTATTAGCTGGGTAACCCTGAGCAAGTCACTTAACCTCCTCAGCCTTGATTTCTTCAACTGTAAAATGGGAACAATTATATCACCTACCTCCCAGGATTATGAAGATCAAATGAGATATTTGTAACCCAGTACCTGACACATAGTAGGTGCTCAACAAATGCTTATTTCCTTCCTTCCAAGGTCACAGAGCTGGGTCTAGAAGTCAGATTTAGGAGCATTCTTTCTGTAGGGTGACTTCCTGCCATGGAAGCCCCAATTTTCCATCTCCAAGATAATGTGGTTTTTTAATTTGGCTGGTTCTATGTTATTTAAGGTTTTTTTTTTTTCAGTTTTGTATTTTTTTTTTTTTGATATTTGGTTTGATTACATTTTGAGTCAATATTGATTGAGAAAATCCCTGTTGTGGGTAGCTAAGAGAAGTATTTTAATCTGGGATTAGAAAGGTACTGTTCAGTAGGAGGAAATGACAGGAATGTGTTTTTTAGACTCATAACACCCTTCTTTTTGGCAGACTTGGAGTGGGTGGAGAAGATGGCATCAGGAATCTAGGCTTTGTGGTCTTGGCTGGTGTGTTAACTCTATCTGAGAAAGGTTGTAAACTTGAGTGGAATGGTGGAATGGGACTTTTCTGGGTGAATGAGGAATTGGGAAATGCTGTTGACTAAGTATGAGTTCAGGACCTTGAAAGGTAGTGACAGGAATAAGAAAGGGCAAGAAGGAGATAGGGAAACTGCCCTGGAGAGAAGTATATTGAATGGGATGGTATGAGCTTAGTTGTTGGGGAATCTATTAGACACTGGGACAAAACCAAAGCCTGTTGAGGACAGCCCTGTAACAAGGCAGCACTCTCCTTAGGGGGCAACTCTGAGCTAAGGAAGGAGAGGGATTATAAAGGGTCTCATGTGGACTCCATGCCTAACTGGTGGATGGATGGTGTCAAGATTCTGAGCTTCTGTTCCACCAGCCACTTGCTGAATTAGATAACTCCACCTACACATGCCTTGGTTAATAGTCTTCACTTTGTGGTCAAGTGGAGATGGCAATACAGTGGTTAAAGACCTGGAGTTGGAGTTCAGAAGTCCTGGGTTCAAATTCTGTTTCTGACTAGCAAGTCTCTTGCTCTCTCTGAACCTCAGTTTCCTCATCTACAAAGTAAGAACATAATAAGACCTGAATTACCTAGCTCATAGGATCATTGTGTTGCCCTAATAAGATTACATATGTAAAGTGGTTTCTAAACTTTATAGTTATATATAAAGTCAGTTGACTGTTTGGAGACTGAATCAATTATTCTTTCTGCAAAGTGACTCAGAAGGAAGAAAAACACCATATGAGAGGATAAGAATCTTTTTTTAAAAATTGTGTTTACTATTGCTGTTAACAACTGAAATAATTAGTTTATATCTGTAAAGTCTGAAATAACTCCTACTTAAAGCTTATTCAACACAGCAACCTACCTATCCAAGATCTCTCTCTCTCTTTCTCTCTCTGTCTCTCTCTTGACTGTACCACCTTCTATATACACCTTTCTCTCATTCCCCCTTGTCCTTTCCCACTCCCCCCTTTCCTCATCTTCATTTCCTCCTCCCCTCCCTCCTTGTCCTGTCCCTCTCTCTCCTTCCCTCTCTCCCTCTGTTCTCCTTCCTCTTCTATCCTCCCCCCATCTCTTTCCTCTCTCTTTTTCTCTCCCTCATTTCTATAGCTTTCATTTTTAATAAGTCTCACTTTTCTTCCTCTCATTGTTCAGAGGTCAAGATATTACCATTCATTCTCTCCTCCCTCAAAGGTAGCTTCTATTCAGGAGTTTTGATTGTCCATCCCAGGTTCTCCTTCCACTTCCTACTTTCTTGTTCTCTGAATTCTGCCATCATCTAAAACTGAGTGATATCACTGAATTTAGTCTTTTTTCTTGCTTTCAAATTGGCCTGTGAGCTAAGGATGATTGTTTTTTATTCTAGTAATATCTGAACTTGTGCTTCAAGTTCAACACTTAGAATTAACTTTGGGGGTTGGGTGGGAGGTTTTTTTTTTTTATTATTATATTGTGTTGCCCTTAGCTTTCTGAGGTTGTTGTAGATTTATTTAGAAGTCTCCAAAAATGCTGAGGTTGAGTGATCCTACCCATGGCCTTTCCAGAGAGACTGACAGTTTAGGTAAATGACTTTTTTCAAAGGAATCCTCATAGCACTAAAGCCCAATGTCATCTTGGAGACCATCTAGTTCAGAGTTTCTTCACCTTTTTTGTGTCATGGCTCCCTCTGGCAACCTAGTGAAGTCAATGGACTTATAATCAGAATGATATATTTTCAAAAATACATATTGAAGAAAATGCTAAATTTCAGTTAAAGGTTGGTTAAGAAAATTTCATTTTTTTCCTATGTAAATTCATGAACTCCCTGACATCTATCTGAGGACCCTAAGGCTCTCATGGACCTCTCATTTTATAGATGAGGAAATTGAGGTCTAGAGAGCTTAGTGATTTGCTTGAGGTCACAGAGACAGTAACCAGCAGAGCAGGGATTTCAAGACAACCAAACTCCACCCCAAAATTTCCCATCAGATTTATATTGGAACTTAGTCTTTGCACAATTTTGGGGAGATTGGACCTGTGATTACCTCAGCAGAGGGAACTCAGCCAATGCATATCAGGACCTGCTTTGCAACTTACAGTCCTAGACAGAGAGCTGAGAAGTTGCTGTGTGCCTGAGATCAGAGAGCCAGAATGTGTCAATGACTCAAACTTGGGTCTTCTTGAGATGTATAGAATCACAAGTCCAGATCTGGAAGAAATCTTAGAGGTCATGTTGTCCAGTCCCTACATTTTTTTTAAAAAAGGAATACATTTTCTGAATAAATTACAGGAGTTACTCTCAAAAGAGAAAAGCAATGAGAATGATTTTCCTATTTCACCATCCATCCTGGTTGTATGTTATAAGCTGAATGTCACAGGGGAGGAAATGAAGGGTTGCTACACTCACAGTTCTGTAAAAACTGCATGGAGAAGAAATTTCCCCATCTTGTAAAGCATTCAATTCCTCCTTGTTTGTCTTTGATAGAGAGCTTGAATTGCTCTTCCAACGAGATAAGCAAATTGATAAATAAATTTGTAATGGCACTGTTAATGAAAGTGTCCTGAGAGCTATAACTGGAGTGGTGGATATCAGGGATGATTTTGTTGTGTTCTAGTAGATGGGAGACTTTATACTCTGCGACCAGCACATGAGAGCACGTCAAGGGGGCTAGATGGCACAGTGGATAGAACACTAGACCAGGAGTTAGGAAGACTTGAGTTCAAATCTGACCTCTAGCTGTGTGACCCTGGGCAAGCCTCATAATCTCTGTTTGCCTCAAGTTCCCCAGCTGTAAAATGGAGATAAGAATAGGGTTGTCATGAGGAACAAATAAAATAATATTCATAAAGTGCTAGGCATAGTACCTAACACATAGTAGGCACAAATAAGTGCTAGTGATGATGATGATGATGATGATGATAATGATGATGATGATGATGATGGTGATGATGATGATGATGGTGATGATGATGATGATGATGATGAGAGTCTTTCAGTAAAGGTGATTTGGGAGCAGCTAGGTGGCACAGTGGATACAACACCAGCCCTGAAGTTAGGAGGACCTGAGTTCAAATCTGACCTCAGACCAAACACTTGACACTTACTAGCTGTGTGACCCTGGGCAAGTCACTTAACCCCAATTGCCTAAAAAAACAAAAAAAACAACAAACAAACAAACAAACAAAAAAGGTGATTTGATGTTTCCCTGTGTGTGGTCTTCCTTGTTGATGGTGAACCAACAGTCATTGGGTACCTTGCTGTTCTCATTAATAATAATGTTCTCTCCATCAAAAAAAAGAGGAAACACTGAAAGTTCTTGTTCATCCTCTTCCAGTCCCAACAAGATGCTGTAGTTGGCACCATCACAGCTAATCCCCAGCACCTTAAATCCTATATTTTAAATATAAGGAATCTGAAACCCAAGGAGATTAATTGATTTGGCCAAAGCTGCATTAGTAGTAAGCATCAGGGAAAGGGGTTGAACCTTTGAGGCCAGAATCAGTTTTTTTATTGTACCATGTGACCTCTGACTATAAGACCTCAGCTCTTTACCTTGTCCTCCATACTGCCTGCTTTTTCTGTACAAGGTACGTAACACATGTTTGTTAAATTAAATAAATAATTATGATGGTAACAAAACTGATATGTACCTTAAGATTTGCAAATTGTAATTAAATTATTTTGTCTTTTTTTTTTGACAAGGCAATCAGGGTTAAGTGACTTGCCTTGTAAGGTAAGCTATTAAGTGTCAAGTATCTAAGGTTAGATTTGAACTCTGGTCCTTCTGACTCCAGGGCTGGTGCTCTATATACTGTACCACCTAGCTGCCCCAACTCATTTTACTCTTACAACAACCCACAAATCCTATTGCTCCCATTTGATAGGTGAACAAACAAATCTGAGGGTCTCCCCTAAATTTTGAATTGAATTCTGAATTAAGTACCTAATGTGTACAAAGAGCACTTTTCTAGGCTTTGACTTGAAATCAGCACTCTAGCAGAAAGAGGTCTGGATTCAGAGTCAAAAAGTTTGCCTGGATTCAAATCCTAACTCTAAAGACCTGAATTCAAATCTTATCTCAGATACTTACTAGCTGTGTGACCCTGAGCAAGTCACTTAACCTCTGTTTGCCTTAGTTTCCTCATCTATAAAATGAACTGGAGAAGGAGATGGCAAACCACTCCAGTATCTCTGCTAAGAAAACCCCAAATGAGAACTTGAAGAGTTGGACACGACTGAAATGTCTCAACAACAGCAATAGAAATCCCAACTTTGCCACTTACTAGCTATGTGACCTTGGGAAATTACTTATTAGATCATAGATTTAGAGCAGGAAGCCATTGACTATGAACCCCTTATTTTACTGATGAGGAAACTGAGGCATAGAAGAATCATATGGCTAGTAAGTATCTAAGGGCAGGGTTTGAACCTAGGTCTTCTTATTTCCAGGTCCAGGGCCCCATCTGCTATTCCATGCTGCTAGTCTCCTTTCTGGATGCCAATTTCCTCATCTATGTTGTCAGGGATGGAGAGTGGTGGTGGTGGGGGAAGGGATTGGAGTAGATCATTCCTAAGGTCACCTCCAATTCTCAATTGATGATCCTGCTCTAAATTACCAGTGATGTCTCTCATTATCAAGTTTCTCTACCAGTTAGTTGATGTTTAATTTAAAGATTCTAAAATCCCAGTTGTTACTTTTCTCTTTAATTCCCCTTTCCTCCTCCACCACTTTGTTATCTCTTTCTCAACCTGAAGTCTCACTACAATTCTGTCCTTGGGGATCCATGATGAGAGACCATCTTAGAGGGGAGACCTCTTCATAATAAAATCCTTTAAATAATAATAATAATAACTCACATTTTTTTTAGCATATCAAACAAGAATTTGCCTTTTAATGACCTTAGAAAGAGAAATCATGCAAGTATTTTGACTTCAATTTTATAAATAAAGAAACCAAAGCCCAGGGAGGTTAAATGATTTGTCCATGGTCACATTTGGAGCTGGGATTTGAATCCAACTTGACTGATTCCAAATGCAGTAAATTTTCCTGCCTCTATGGTATTTCAAGGAACTAGAAACCTTTTCGGATCAGGTCCAAGTCAAACCTTTCTTATTCCAAATTCTACCCTGTGGAAAATAGTGTTGGGGTGAGTTTTCGGTGTCATGTTGCCCAAATAACTTATATTTATCTTGTATATGCTTATTTCTTTTATATTTATGTAATCCTTGTTATTCACTCTGCAAAGGACACAAACAGCTTGGCATAAAAGTTCTGCTGGCTGGGATGGACTCTTGACTTTCAAAGAGTCTGCATTGTTTTTCTTCTGTATTGTGAGAGGTGAAGAATTCTGGGAGCAGGAAGTGAACAGGCAGGTGGGGTTTGCATGAAATGTCTATGAGGTACCAAGGAAAAGCTAGAGAGCTTGGCCAGATTTTCACAACCACCAGCATTACTACTGCCCTGGGAACCTTGTGGTGCAGAGAGACACAGAGAGCTAGGAGGAGGAGCTGAGGGAGGATATGATTGGAATGAGATGAGTGGGATCCAGGAGGAGAGGAGATGGAATCTAAAGACCACTGCTGGCTATAGAAGGCTCTGCTGTGGCCATAGTTGCTTTAGTCCACTAAAGCTAGATGGGACCACCGAGGCTGGAATGATGGGTCATGACTGAACAGTGGTGAACTCCTCCCTGACCAAGAATAAATGAAGATGGCAAAATGCCTCTCCTCCTCCCCTCCCCTTTTTTTTCTGTTTGAGAGTGCAAATGTCTCATCCAAAATTTTTAATTTCTTCTTGTTACTAAACTCTGATATAATTAGTACTTTAATGATCTTTATCCTAGATCAGGAGCCCTTAATCTGGGGTCCATGAACTTCTTTTTTTAAAAAATTAAATTAAATTAATTTATTTTTTGTTTGTTATGTTTTAAGTTCTGAACTGTCTCTCTCTTTCTCCTTCCCTCCCCATCCTATACTATAGAAGGCTACCATTTGACACAGATTTATAAATATATATAAAACCATATGTTTTATGTATACTTCTATTTATCAGTTCTTTCTCTGGAGGTGGATAGCATCTTCCTTCATAGGTCCTTTGTAGTTGGTTTGAATATTTATAATGCCCAAAATAATTTGGTTGTTCACAATTACTCTTTAAAATGTAAGCTTGAAGATAGAGACTTTCATTTTGTGTTAGTATCTAGCACAGTATCGGATGCATAGGGGGTACTAAATAGATGCTTATTCATTCATTCATTCATTTGTTTGTTTATTTACTGGACCTCACTTTTATCAAATCATGATTACTCCTATCACTGCCAACCAAATTCTTAACATTATCAAAGAGGAAAGTAATGGAGAGAGATTTCATGGGAATGTGACATTTAAAAAAAATGATCAGAACACAACATAGACTGTAATCAAGCAGAAGGATTACAAAATTTAGATTCCAGACCTCTTTCTGCCATTTTTTAGCTATGGGCCTAGCTGTAATTTCTTGGCAAAGCTATTCTAACTTTCTAATACATCTCAATTTCTTCACATGTAAGATAGGAATAATAATAATAATAACAACAACAACATTCACATAGTGCTTTTATAGCATTTTATATAGCATTTATATAGCGTTTTAAGAATTTGCAAAGCATTTCCCATATATTAACCCATTTGGTCAAATGAATTAAGAATACTTACATGACAACCTCATGGGGATCTTGTGAGGAGAGTGTTCATTTGAAAAATTATTGATATATTTTGTTTTTACATTACCTTCATTTCCAAATATATCTCTCTCTTGCCCAGCGAGTCACTCTTTATATCAAGGAATTAAAAAAGAGGCAGAAAGAAGAAACAACTCAGCAACACTAACCATGTAACCAGTGTAGTTCCACACTGTATGCAATGTTCCATGCTCAGCAGACATTGTCATTGTCAGCTGATATATTGGTTAGTTTTCCACAACTGCTCCTCTTTCTTTCTTTCGTGCTCCCTCTGTTTCTCTCTCCCTCATTTTTCTTTCTCTAGTATTCTCTCTCCCTCCTTTCATCTCTCACTCCTCTTTCTTTCTTTTTCTTTTTCTCACTCTCCCTTTATCTTCCTCCTCTCTCTCCTTATCTTTCCCCTTTCCTTTCTCTTTTTTCTTATAAAGGATGACTCTCTGGGGAGGGAAATATAGAAGGATATATTTGGAAATGAAAGCTATGTTAAAATATCAATAATAATTAAAAGTATTTCACACCCATAGTCCCCTACCGCTGCAAAGAAATTTCATCTCCTCAATTGTTCTCTGGAGTCAAACTTCTTGGACATTATAATCACACAGTGTTCAGGTTTTTTTTTTTTGAGAGGGGGGAGGCAGCTCTGAGGAAAGTACATATTAAACTTTAGAGCACTATGGAAATGTGAACTATAATATAATATTTAATATAACAAACCATATAATTATAATACATAATAATCATTATATAATATTTTGATATAATAATTATTTTTAATATTATAATTATTATAATTGCCTTTCTGACTGGGTTATTGTGAGGACCAAGTGTGATAAATAGAACAAGCTTTGTGCCCATAACATCTCTACAAGAGTAAACCTCAACAAAGGTTTCTGTTCTCTTCTTTCCCTCCTTCCCTATAAAGATTTCTTTTTTTTTAAACATTTTTATTCTGAACTTAAGAAGTAAAATAAGCAATTCCATAACAAAGCAGAATAGAAAAAAAGAGGATTGCACATGAAATTGCAACTCTATTATGTACAATTTGTTTTTCCTTTTAAATATGTAATAAAGTTATCATGTAACTTTCTTTTTCTCCATCTCCCTCCCCACTGCCTTAGAGATGGCTACCATTAGACACACACACACACACGTAAAATGACCCTATAAAGATTTAAATTGCTTTTATTAATTGGAAAGATCTGAAAAATTGAGTTGGCTTTGTAATGTCTCATTTCTGTTTTTAGAATCAGAGTACCTTTAATCTACTTCATTTTTTTAAAGTTTGTTTTAAACACCATGAATCCTTATTTCAAAAACTGAAGATTAATGTGCTGGAACAGGGTGTACTGCATTCAGCTCTAACCGGCTCCCTCAGATTGTTAAATTTTCAGTGTCATCATTTATACCTTGCAAATCAGTCAGCTCCAAACCAGGGCCTGATTTATTATTTCCTTGATTGTCTAGGCTTAAGAAAGTGTTAATAATACAAACTGTATTAAACTTAAAAGTTTTCCTGCTTATATTTTTCCCCCCTGGAGAGCTGGTTGTTAAACATTTACCAAGACACCCTTGGCTGTATATTAGCTATAGATTAAACAGTCCTGGAATGTCAATTTTGGAGACTGTTTGTAATAGACGCTCCATATCATTTAGCTGGCAGCTTGGTGATTGTTATGTCGTTAAAGTGCCAGGCTTATAGTAGGCACCTTATAACTCCTTGATTGATGGGTTAAAGCTAGGAATCAAGGTAGCAGAGGGGAACTTGATTTATCTTGTCTTTCTGGTCTGTTCCCAGACAGAACAAGGTCAAGGGAACTAGAGGAGATGAATTTAAAATGAGTAACCTAGCTCACTGGATTCTTATAGTAATTTCCCTTTTTGTTTGATGGGGCCATTTCTGATGGGGCTTTTATTGGTTCTTGAAAATTCATTTCTTAAGAAGTGTCAGATTCTTCATTAGGAAGGCACAAGGGATCTAAAAATGGTGATGTCCGCAGCTGTCTCTCAGTCACTTTTCTTTTTAGAGAGGTAAGAAAGATTAGAAAAGATCAGTGGGGCATTTGGTTGAAGCGATCAATAAGCATTTATTAAGTACTTACTACGTGTCAGACTCTATGGTAGGGGCTAGGAATGCAAAGTTAGTACAAAACAAACAATCAGTCCCCATCCTTAATTCTTATCCTTATGGGCATATGCGTTGTTTCCCTTGAACAACGCATATGCCCATAAGGATAAGAATTGGATCTGTGGATTCGCTGGTGGAGGGAATTCTTTATTAGGAAGGCGTAGGAGAGCTAAGAATGGTGAGGACTGTAGCTCTTTTCAGTCACTAGAGAAGTAAGAAAGGATCAGCTTCAATGATTTCTTCAGCCAATATTTCAGATACAGAGCTTGAATTCAGTTCTTTCTGGCACTGGGAACTGCCTCTCTATTCACTACCACACTGCCTTTTACACAATACCAAGGTAAGTCAGTGCACATATTATAGGCAAAGTATTAACAAACAAATACAAGGTAACTTGTGGGGGTAGAGGGAAGGAGAAGAGTTATTAGCTAGGGGGATCAGAAGAGAAAAGGACTCATATAAAAGATAGCAAAGAAAGAATAGAGCTTTTTTGGGGGGGAAGGCAATTGGGGTTAAGTGACTTGTCCAGGGTCACATAGCTAGTAAGCGTCAAGTGTGAAAGGCCAGATTTTAACTCAGGTCCTCCTGACTCCAGGGCTGGTGCTCCATCCACTGTGCCACCTACCTGCCCCAGAAATAGAGCTTTAAAGAAAACTAGGTATACTAAAATGGGGAGGAAGAACATCTCAGATGCAGATGCCGGGACTGCTTTTGAAAAGGCAATAAGATTTAATTGTTTCTTCCTGGCTCACTCTCGGGATTCTGGAGCAGAATGTTAGCAGAGAGTGACTCGGGTCACTGTGACCACAAAACATGCCTTGCACATGACATCTCACCTTTGTCATACTCATTACACAGTAGAGGAAAAAGATGTACATATCAAAGCATCAAGATCATTGATGGGAAACAATGATGAAAGTGGATGTGGAAACATCCAAATTTGCAATCTGGTGGCTCTAAGTGTGCAGATTGTTTTATTTAACAGTATGCAAAAGATTGTACAGTTAAAATGTGGGATGACTCATTGCCATTTTCATCAGTGAATGCTGGGAGTAAAAATGAGGTGCGGACAGATCAAATCCGGCCAGTCAAGTCTGGGAATGACTAATCACCTTCCTTCTCTGGCTTGAGATAAAAGCTGAGAAGATGAGGAATACTGAGGTAGAAAACCAGAAGGAGAGACAGAGACAGAGACAGAGAGACAGAGATAGAAAGAGACAGAGAGAAAGAGACAGAGAGAGACTGAGGAAGAGGGATGGGGAAAGGAAAGAGGGATAGAGAGAAGGAAGGGGAGGAGGGGGGGATGACATGGGAGAAGGGAGAGAGAGAAGGAGAGGAGAAGAGAGAGAGACAAAGAGAGAGAGAGAGAGAGAGACGGAGACAGAGATAGAGAGAAAGAGACAGAGAGAGAAAGAGAGACAGACAGAGACAGAGAGACAGAGACAGAGAGAGGCTGAGGAAGAGGTATGGGGAAAGGAAAGAGGGATAGAGAGAAGGAAGGGGAGGAGGAGGGGGGAAGACATGGGAGAAGGGAGAGAGAGAAGGAGAGGAGAAGAGAGAGAGACAAAGAGAGAGAAAGAGAGAGAGAGAGAGCGCACAAGAAGGAGGAGTGAGAAAGGTTCATAAGTGAAACAAGGCCACAAACATTTAAGTGCTTGCCATGTGCCTGGTATATGTTAAGTGCTGGGGATACAAATGTAACCAAAAGAGAAAGATAGACCTTGCCTTCAAGGAGCTTACATTCTTTCTATTTATTTATTTATTTGTACATTTTTAGGCATTTGGGGTTAAGTGACTTGCCCAAGGCCACACAGCTAGTAAGTGCCAAGTGTTTGATCTGAGGCCAGATTTGAACTCAGGAAGGAGCTTACATTCTAATGAGAAGGGAAAGGGTGAGGGGGAAGGTATTCATGTGGGGACATGGTGTTGAAGTCTAGAAACTCAGAAGCAGAGCCAGGAGAGAACTGAAGGTTGGCAAACCCTTTCCAAAATGGAGGCCCTGGGGAGACTGGGCTGTCATAACAGAGGGAGTATTCCAGAGTGAGGTTACAGCTGAAGCATGATGGTCAAGGCTGGAACGTCAGAAGTTGAGAGAGGCACTCAAATCTTCCTTCTTGGCCTGATGACCATAGTTGTACCTGATGTCTATGCAGATGGGAGAAGAATTCTCCAAGTCTCCTGGCATCAAGGGCTCCACTTCCTATTATCTTTTCCACTTTGTACAGTAAGTTCATAAGCTTTTATAGGTAGAAATAGAGTTGGAAAGGCCCTTAAAAGTCATCTTGTCCAACCCCTCTCATTTTATAGCTGAAAATCTGAGGCCCTAAGAGGCGTAGTTACTTGTCCAATATCACACAAGTTGTAATTTTGCGGTTGGAGTCCTGCCTGGGACCTAGACAATGTTCTTAGAAGAACAGCGTGCCCTTTTGTAATGAGGCATCTAGGAAACTTGACTGTAATTTCTGGATGAGTCTCAAAGGCAAAATGCACTGAAAACTGCACATTTGAGTAATGGGATGTGCCTATAAATCCCTCAACTCAACCATTATTCACCTATTCTTGTCATTGATGATAGAGCATAGGGCTGAGAATGACCTCATCTGCAAATATGGTCCCCAAATGCACATTTGTATTCAGTGATGTTGCAATTAGAAGTCATCCATCCCGTCTTCTATAGTTGATTGCTTTTTTGACTCTGAACTCTGATTTTTAATTATCCCCATTTAACTTTCAGATGCAGTTTTGAAGACATCCTGACTCTTATTTTTATAAAATCGTCACAGTAATAGTATCATCCTTCCCCACTGAGTCCACTGGTTCTATTGTTAGCCCAGCCCTTGCAGCCATTATTGGGGGAAATAAATCCTGTGGAGAAAGGACTGGCTACCCCCACCAATTGCCTTCTAAGCCACCTTTAGGGAAGGAAACCTATCCTAGCTGAAGCAACACGGTGCCCTGTGGAAGATGGTGGACAGCATGGCCCAAGTAAGTTAAACCATCATCACCACCTCCCCTTAGGCTCCAATGGAGGTAGTCCAAGACCCTGAGCCAAAGCTTTGGGAATACTAGGGTCCCCCAGACTACAAGCCCTGCTTCCAGCCCAGGTCTCCCAGCCATGGTTAAAGAGAATAACTACTTTGAAGAAGAGGGACACCTTCCTCTCCACCACCACTGTCAGCTGCTGACCAATTGCCACCAAAAGACGGATAGGCCTAAGAGGCCTAGGACCAGGAGCGTGCCCCAACCCCCTAGTGCTGCTTTCAGCCCAGCCCTCACAACCAACATCCTGGGAAGCAATCCCTGTGGAGACATAGCCTGGCAACTGTTTCTGTGGGTGCAATCACCCAGCTTCTAAAGAGCCAGAAAAGAAAGTTCTCACCACCAAAGTCCTTGCCGCCGTCAAATGGTTCCACGTTAGAAACTGATAGGATTTTGTCGATGAGAATGACATTTAAAAAGAGGCAATCTATCTCTTTTGCAGCAGGATCCTAAGGACCATGGGACCTTTCTATCTGACTTGCAGTTAAAGCCTTCTACAAGTCTGGCCTCAGACACTTACTAGCTGTATGACTCTGGGCAAGTCACTTAACCTCTGTTTGCCTCAGTTTCCTCATCTGTAAAATGGAGATAATGAATAGCAAGTTGGCATGGTGGATAGAGTGCCATGCCTGGAGTCAGGAAGATCTGAGTTCAAATCTGGTCTCAGACACTTACTATGTGACCCTGGTCACTTAACCTTGTTTACCTCAGTTTCCTCATCTGTAAAATGAGCTGGAGAAGAAAATGGCAAACCACTCCCCTATCTTTGTCAAGAAAACCCCAAAAGGGGTCGTGAAGAGTTGGACAGGACTGAAAATGACTGAACAATAAAAAATGGGCGTAATAATAGCACGGGTTGTTGTGAGTATCAAATAAGATAACATTTGTAAAATGCTTAGCACCGTGCCAGGCCCAGAGTGGATGCTATATAAATGTTAGTTATTTTTATTATTTCAGTCTTTTGTATATTAGCTCCTTGAAAGCAGGGACTGTCTTTGCACATAGTAGAAACACTTCATAAATGCTTATTCATTCATCCATTCATGCATTTATTCATGCATTCATTCATTCATTCATTCACAGCATTGGCCTTCGTGAACAACAAGTTTTTCACTCTGAATCCCCAGTAGGCTAAGTGACTTGCCCAAAGTCACATGGGCAGGAAGCATTAAAAGTGGGATTTGAACCAGGTCCTTTAATGCCAGGAGCAGTTTCCACCACAAAAAGGGTAAGCTAATTCCAATAGTGCCAGGCCAACAGGCAGAAGTTTCAGGGGGTGCAGATCATTTCTATACTTTTTTTTTTTTGTTTTTAGGCAGTTGGGGTTAAGTGACTTGCCCAGGGTCATACAGCTAGTAAGTGTCAAGTGTTTGGTCTGAGGCTGGATTTGAATTCAGGTCCTCCTGACTCCAGGGCCAGTGCTCTATCCACTGTGCCACCTAGCTGCCCCCTATTTCTATACTTTTCTGTGTCCATAATAGTAATAGGGAGGTGGTGCAAATAGGCGTACTTGGAGTGAGGAAGACCTGAGTTCAAATTCTTCCTCAGGTACTTACAAGCTGTGTGACCCTGAGCAAGTCACTTCCCTTCTGCCTCAGTTTCCTCATCTGTAAAATGGGGATAATAATAGCACCTACTTTCCAGGGTTTTTATGAAGACCAAATGAGAAACTACATGTGTTGGACTTTGTAAACCTTAAAGCATTTAAAAATTGCTAGTTATTAAAAAAGAAAAAAAGAAACTCAAATGATCATTTAAGGCAAAGGTCGTGACATGGCTGTCCATCCGGCCCTCTATGATTGTCTCACTTTGCTGAGCATTCTTGTTCCCAAGATCATGCAGAATCATGCACTCTCAGGATTTTCTTTTGTTTTGCAAACAGAAGTCCTGCTGGAGTTCTGACTGGCTTCATTTCCAGGACTGATGCTATTTGTGTGTCTGTGTGTGTCTTGTTTTCATTGTCCTGTCTCCAGCCCTGTTAAGACTCTGTATATGTGGGTGGTTTCCCTGTGCAGGCCTGGCAGGGGGAAAGGTCAATATCATCTATGATTCATTTCCTCTTCATCACAAACTTGGGATGGTTGGTTGGGTGAGTCATCCACATGCCACATGAAGGAGTGATACTGTCCAAGCAGAGGAGGCCCTGAGGGGTTCACCTCACCCAGGATCAGACCATGGAACTGTGGTCCCAATCTCTCTTTCTTAAAGTTTTCTCTGATGATGTCATGATCCCTTTCTTAACTCCATTGGCCTGCAAAGATGGTGAACTCCCCATGTTCCATTTGAAAAAAATGCAAAATTCACCCTGGTGATGACATAGCACCTTTTCTTAAGATGTGTCATTTAGTGGAAAGAACATTGTACATAGAGTCAAATTCCACCTTTGATGCTTATTACCTCTACGAACTTGGACAAGTTACAACCTCAAAGTCTTTCCAGCTAAATGGCACCAGCAAGAATTGGGGATCCATTAGAATAGCCTTTGGACAGCCAGGGTCACCTTCACACATCAATGAGACATGGAAAGGCACCTTTTTGATTCTCTTGGGTAGACCAGAAGACTAACATCAGGTCTAACCTTCTGCCTTATACAGATGTGTCGTCTTCTCCTTCTCCTTGAATAACGTATAGGACTAAGATTTCCATTCCCTCCTGATCCCACAGCATTCATTCATGCATGGTCTAGTAGAAATAGTAATGATTCTGGAGTCAGGGAAACCGGGTTCAAATCCTTTCTCTGATAGTGCATTACTGTGTGTGCTTAACAAAATAACTGGTACATAGTTGGTGCTTAATAAATGCTTATTGACTGTCAATGATGACTAATATGGATATATATTTTACATGATTGCACATATATAGCCTACATCAAATTGCTTACCATCTTAGGGAGGGGAGAGGGAAGAGAGGGGAAGAGAAGACAGGGAGAAAATTTGGAATTCAAAATTTTATATAAAAATGAAAGTTAAAAATTGTCTTTACATGTAATTGGAAAAAAATAAAATGCTATTTACTAGACCTTGGGCAAGTCTTTTAACCACCTTCAGCCTCAGTTTCCCCAATTGTAAAACAAAGGGTCAGATTAGATAGCATTTGAAATTCCTCAGAACTTTAGAACTTTGATTCTGTAATTATGTTAATTAGGTATCTTGAGCAATAACCAAGTGCTGCTACAGGTAACTGGGTGGCATAGTGGGTAGAGTATTGGACCGGAAGAGGTGAATTCAAATCTTGCCTTGGACACTTACTCACCATATGATCCTGGGCAAGTCGTTTAACCCTCATGAGAATTGTGTAAGGGTGACCCTGGATATGATCTCCAGTTCTGGCTTGTCTTCATCTGTTGGGAAAACTTTGAGTAACGACCAATGATATTTTAATCATCCAAGGCTCTGGTGGAGGCAGCGCAGGACCCTGAACCAAAGGCCTTGGGAAGAGCAGGGCCCCCCAGATTACAAGCACACTCCCACTCCTACCTTTTGGTGGCAGTTTGTCACCAGTCTAGGTCATCCAGTATGGTGAAATTCGGAAAGGCTCATTGCTGGAGAGGGGGAAGCCGGTTTTTTTTTCTTCCCATTTTCATTCACTACATCCCTAGAGTTCCAAAGGGATTGATAGACTGAGATTCAAATCTCAGTTTCCTCATCTATTAAAAAGGACAATAATAGCAACCACTTTTCTAGGGTTTTTGTGAGGATCAAATGGGACAGTAGTTGTAAAGTGCCTTTCAGACCTTAAAGCAATATCCAAATGTCAGCCATTGTTGTTGTTACTGGCTCAAAGTGATGTCTCCTGCCCCGGGAATAGAATTCCTCTTCATCTGCCCTGCCATTTACCAAAGCTGCTTTTAGGACAAGTTTAAACTAATGGCAGGAAGAGGTGAAATCCCAGTGAAACCTTCTGTGGGCTCTATGTTGAGGCCCAGGGGCAGATTAAAGAGCAGAAGCCACAGTTAAATTGATGGGTGATGGGAAACAGGCCTCCTCCCTTTCTTCTCTTCAGAAGAATAGCCCAGCGAATTCCCCACACTGTCAGACCTGAGCATGGAAGGGAGCCATTTACTGTGCCTGGCCTTTCTTTCTCTTTGCTTCCTCCAGCTCCAACACGCCTGCTCCTTTAGCTGATTTCCTCATTGTCGTCTCCATTGTCTCTCACCCTCAGGATCCCCTGACCCTCTTAACTCTAACAAAGGCACTGCAGGCTTGGACAGAACAGCAGGAGATGGGGAACAGTAGGATGCATTTCCTGTCTGGCCTGCTTTTACTCATTCCTACTTTTTTTTGGTGTCAGAAATACCTGACTAGCTCAAGACTGCTTCATTTTTCTTAGTTACTCAGTAAATCAGCAAGTATTTATTAAGAACTTGCTTTCTTCCAAGCATTGTGTTAAGTGTTGGGGGTATAAAGTAAGTAAAAAACACAGTCTCTGCCTTTAAGGAGCTCACATTTTAATGGGGGGGGGGCGGAGACTGCATGCAAACAACTATGAATGGATAAGATATATGCAGGATAAATAAGAAGTAATCCCAAAAGAATGGCACTGGTGGAGGGTGGGGAGGGGTGAATCAGGAAAGGCCTCTTTTTTGCTGGAGGTGGGATTTGAATGGAGTCTTTGCAAGAAGCCATGGGGCAGAGGCAAGGAGGGAGAGCATTCCAGGCCTGGGGGACGGCTAGTGAAAAACTACTGAGTTGGCCAGAAACTAGTGGGGGGTGACTGGGTGGTCATCCCCTCCCAGACTGATACTTTTGTGATGGCCACATTTTGTCTCAATTCTTACCTAGTCCTTAGTCATTGAATGGGTGTGGCCTCAGACAAACAGAAACCTGTGAAAGACCTTAGTTAGAAAGGCCACAGTCCTTCACTACTTCCTGGACCATCACTCATCATCCTGACTTATATCTTGCCACTGGACTTCAATGACTCTGGAGGAGACAGTTAGACTGATGACTTTGTGCAATCCTGCCTCACTTAAATCCAATTCTTGTGCAAGTCAAGACATCACCCTTGTGATGTCATTGATCCTCTTTAAGAAGAATGAATAGCCACAACAACAATTGAGTTGGCATATAGTGTCCCATTCAAGGAACCGCAAAGAGATCTGTGCCTTAGAATCATGGAGCATGCGGAAGGGAGTCATAAGAAGACTAGAAATGGTTCACTGGGGCACTGGTTTCAGTCTCCATTGAACAGAGCTAAATTCTGGAGGGAGAATAAAAAGTTCCAGGACTAACTAGAAATGGCTGAGTTCAAGGACTCAAGCATTGTGGTTGTTGAGTGCCTGGGTACGTACTCAGGACCCTGAAGACAGGGGATAAACTAAACTGGGCAATGACATTTGTGTCCAGGCCAGGGAGTGGAAAGTCAGTCCATGGGTAAAAAGAATAGCAAACTACATGGTGTGCCAAGGTCACATTTGGGTGACTTCTCCACAGGGAATGCTGGTGACATGGACTTTGTGGCCTGAAGCTTCATTACTTCAGTGCATCCAAAATCTCTTTGGTGAAGATACTTTCTTCATAGTTATTGAAGACTGGGAAAAGGAAGTTCTCATGGTCAAAGTCCTTGGTACTATTACGTGGTTCAAAGTCAGAGCCAATTGCAGCAGTGGGAAACCTGAGGCCTTAAGGCCACCTGTGGCCTTCTAAGCTCTTTTGACCAAATCCAAATTATGGCCTTAAGGCTGAAGGTTCCCCACCATGTCTCTGTTTACAATGAGTTCCTTCAGAGCACAGCCTATCCTGCTTTTTGATTTGTGTCATGGCTTAGCATAGTGCTTTGTATATAGAAAGCACTTAATAAATGCCTTTTTAATCATTCATTCATTCACTCAGATGACCTATTTCCTTATATAACCAGATCACCTCTGTTCCTGATCATGTATTTCACAAATGATATATTTTTAGATAATTCTTGTGCAAAGACAATCAATCAGCTACTCAACATGCATTTATTAAGTGCCTACTGTGTACCAGGAATGTGCTAAGTGCTGGGAATATGAAAAGAGGCAATAATAATCTCCACTCTTAAGGGGCTGATATTGAAATAGGGGAGACCAATGAAATGAGTAGATGTGTAGAAGATACATATAGAGTAGGTAAGAAGTGATTTAGGAGGTGATTTAGAAGGGAAGATTTTAGCAGCCAAAGGCAAAGGCTCCCTGCAGAAAGAAGGTGTCACAAGCAGAGCTGAGGAGGGAGAGCACTTCAGGCATGGGGACACCTAGTGCAAATACAAAGAGGCAAGTGATGGAGTATAACGTATGAGAACCAACAAATGGGACATCATTGGAAAGATGCTAGAACCTACTTATGGTGGGGGGTGGGGGGTTAGTGGTGGTGGTGGTGGTAAATAAGCTCCTTTTTCTGGGTTATCCAAGGTACAAGGGATTTCAAACTACCTTAGGGCAAGTTACCCAAAGTATTGTTGTTTGGCACTGATCTCGAGAGGAAATTAGGGACAGAAAAAAGGCAAACAAGTATGGAGAAGGAAATAGTAAGAAAGAGGAAGCTGTCACAATTTTTAAAGTCTGCAGATGAGATGGCTCTTCCAGGCTCAGTGGATCTTCTTTGCTCCAGCTCTCTTCCCGGCTGCCACTGGGGGACCAAGTGATGCCTGGGTCATTCCAAAGTCCTTTGGCATCCCTAGAATTAGGCCTGTGCCATGGGATGTGCTCTACACCCGTTACAATGCCTTTTGTTTTTATATCACAAATTTTTCTCCGATATACAGTACCCTCTCCATTGAACTCTCCCTTATAAACAAAGAAAAATGATTAAGCAAAACCCACTGACAGAGTCACTTAGCAGTGTATACCACATTCTGTGTCCCTACTGCCCCATCTCTCTACTGAGAGGATTTATCACCTATCTTCTGGGCTAGAGAGTGGTCACTACAACTAATTTCAGTTTAGCTGATTCTTAATGTTTTTGTTTCCATTGTTACAATCATTTTGTACATTATTCTCGAAGCTTTGCTTGCTTCATTCTACATTAATTCAATCCAGCTCTTCCTATGATACTCTGAATTCTTCATCATTCATTGCCTTTCAAAACACAATAACATTTCACTGCACTCATGTACCGCAGATTTGCCATCCATTTACCAATCAGTGGGCACTCACTTCATTTTTTGACTATTATGAAAAAAGTGCTCTTACGGATACTTTTAAAGATTGCTTTTAAATTCAAGACTGAAATCCTGAGAGGGAGCTACTCCTGCTCTAGAATTGCAATGAAGTCTGAGACTGGACAAGGATGCTAGAAAAGCCATTTTCATGGAAAAGAAGTAGCCAGTGCTAAGGACCATCTATTCAGTGCACTAAATATGGAGTGAGGCAGTGACAGCCAGATTGGTATGTCATCTTTTGTGCTGTCCTCCATTTCTTGAGGGAACAAGGAGCTGCAATTACACATTTGTAGGGGTCTACTCAGCATCTCTATTTGGGTGTTCTGAGGGCACCTCATGCTCAAAATCCCATATTTCTCTTCCCTCTCAAACCTGCTGTTTTCCCTCTCTTCCCAAACCCCTCATTTCTGTTAGCAGCACTGCTATTCTCCCATTCACCCAGGTTCAACATTTTAAAATCTACCTTGACTCTTCCTTCTCAACAGCTCTTTCCTCATGCCCAATTAGTTGCCATGTAACGATGATTAACCTCTGCCATATTTCTTACATCTGCCCCTTTCTGTCACCTTTCATTGCCAATGTCCTATTTCAAACTCTCGTTATGTCTTCCTTAGACTTTTTGCAGTAACTTCATTACTGGTCTCTCTACCTTCAATCTCTCTCTCCTCCAAGTTATCTGCCACAAAGCGACCAAAATGATATTCTTAATATACAAGGAAGACAAAATCGCTTCCTTGCTCAATAACTTCCAGCAACTCCCTATTAACTCTGTGATTGAGTACAAACTTTTCTGTTTGATATTTAAAGCTCTGCACATGGCTTGAACCTGACTTTTCAGTCTGATTCTATATAACTATCATCATGCACTTTATGGTCTAGTCATACTGCTCTTCTTCTTGTCCCTCACAGATAATGTTACATCTTCCCTCTCTGTTCCTCTGCCCGGGCTGTCTTCTACGTCTGTAATGCACTTCTTCCTCATCTCTGCCTCTTAGAATTCCCAGTTTCCCACAAAGCTCAGCTCAAGTAACACATTCTATGCAAGGTCCCTCCTGATTCCCCAAGCAACCAGCTAATGCTGCCTCCTTAAATAAAGGATTGGAAAGATTAGAGGGGGAAGAAAGGAAATAATCATTTATTAGATGTCTGCTATGTGCCACAAGCTGTATGACCCTGGCCAAGTCACTTAACCCTGTTTGCCTTAGTTTCCTCATCTAGTAAAATGAGCTGGAGAAGAAAATGGCAAACTATTCCAGTGTCTTTGCCAAGAAAAGCCCAAATGGGGTCACGGAGAGTTGGACGTGAGTAAAACAACTCAGCCGTAACAACCACTATGTGCCAGGCAATGAGATAAGCACTTTACAAATATGGTTTCATTTGATCCTCACAACAAACCAGGGAAGTAGGCACTATAAATATCCCCATTTTACAGTTGAGGAAACTGAAATAAATAGAGGTTCAATGACTTGCTTATGGTCACCCAGCTTGTAAGTGTGTGGGGCTTTATTTGAACTCAAGTCTTCTTGACTCCATGTCCAGCACTGTTTCCACTCGCACCATCTACTTTATTCTTATTTCTTTGTGTACATGTTTTCTCCTTGGGTAGAATGTAATCTCTTTGAGGGACCATATTGCTTTTGTCTTTAAATACCCAGCATCTGGCACAGTACTGGAGGCCCTTAAGAAATGCTCACTGGGGGGCAGCTAGGTGGCACAGTAGATACAACTCTGGCCCTGGAGTCGAGGACCTGAGTTCAAATCTGGTCTCGGACACATGACACTTACTAGCTGTGTGACACTGGGCAAGTCACTTAACCCCAATTGCCTCACCAAAAAGAAAAAAAATGCTTGCTGATTGTTGGATCCATCTACCAATGGAATCTTCCAAATGCACAGGTTTACTTCCACGACTTCTTTGCTCAAGTCTTCAGTGGCTATGAACTGCTTAATGAATAAAATAGACACTCATTATCGCAGTGTTTTTCTGCAAGTGACTCTGGCCTACCTTCACAACCTCATTTCACAGTACACCCCTCTGTGTATTCCATGCTTCCGCCACACTGGTTTACTGGGTCTTACCTAATCTCATCCTCCCTTCTCTTACTTGTATGCTTTTATATGTCCAAACTTTCATTGCTGGTATGGCCTTCCTCCATCTTGGCCTCTCCACATCCTTCTTCCAGGTCCAGTTCAGGAGCTACCTTCCTGATGACTGTTTCTTAGGTTCCCCCAATAACATCACTCCCTAGTTTCTTAATTCTCTCAGACTCCTGTGTCTGATCTCTCTTATTAAGGTAATTGTATTTAAACCTGCATCCTAGTTGTCTATGCTCCTGTTTTATCCTTCTCAAGGGCAAGAATTGATTTTGTCACTAGGCTGGACTAGAATTGACCTTATAAATCAATGAAAATTAATCTTTTAAAAATTATTTATTTTATTCTGAACTTAAGATATAAAACAAGCATTTCCATAACATAGTAGAATAGAAAAAAAGGATTGTACATGAAATTTCAAATCTATTATGTACAACCTGCTATTCTTTTAAAATATATAATAAAATCATCATGTAATCAATCAGCAAGTCTTTCTTTATTGTCTACTATATGCCAGGCACTGTGCTAGGTGTTGATACAAAGGCAAAAGTCATTTGGTCCCTGCTCTCAAGCAGCTCATATTCTAATGGGGGGAAAACAAGCATGTGGAGAAAATACGCAAAATGAATGCAAAGTCATTTTGGGAGGAAGGATGCTTGGCAACAAGGTGGATTAGGAAAGGCTACTTATAGAACTTGGTGCAGGAGCTGAGATTTGGATAGAGTGCTGAGCCTGGAGTCAGAAGACTCATCTTCCTGAGTTCAAATCTGGTATCAGACATTTACTAGCTGTGTGATCCTGGGCAAGTCACTTAACCCTGTTTGCCTCAGTTTCCTCATCTGTAAAATGAGCAGGAGGGGTAGCTAGGTGGCACAGTGGATGGAGCACCCACCCTGAAGTCAGGAGGACCTGAGTTCAAATCCAGCCTCAGACCAAAAACTTGACACTTACTAGCCGTGTGACCCTGGGGAAGTCACTTAACCCCAATTGCCTAAAATAAATAAATAAAATAAAATAAAATAAAATGAACTGGAGAAGGAAATGGTAAACCATTCCAGTATGTTTGCCAAGAAAAGGAATGATGAAGAGTTAGACCCTTAAAAGAGAGGTGACTCCTGAAAAGGATCACAAAGAGTCAGACATGACTGAAAACAAGTAAACAACAGAGAGATTCCAAGAGGCAGAATTGAGAACAGAAAGCATTCCAGGCATGGAGAATGGTGAGTGCAAATGGAGATAGAGCAAAATATGTTACAGGCTACCTCTGTTTCAAAGCTTTGGATTGATTACATGTGTACTGCTTTTCTGTTGTGTCCTCGTGTTAGCTTATATGACGGGGTGATACTTGTTTAAACCTTGTCATTCACTTGTATTGAAGCACTAAATTCTTATTGGGCCATTCCCTTGATGCTGTTTATCTCAAACCATGCCATCTCCAACCCCTTTTATCCCTGAACAGCTTCAGCCAGGATCCATTAAGCCCAAATGATGTCTGTACATTTCTCTGCTGGCAAATGTTCCAATGATGGTGTTAGCAGCATGTATTTCAGAGGTCTTCAATTCCAAGACTTAGGTGTGCATGGGGGCAGGGTGGCGGAAGAGGTAGATAAGAGCTTGGGAGAGAATGGCATCTTGTTTCTGTATATATCCTAGCCCAACAAAACAGTAATTAAAAAAAAATTCATCAAGTGAGTGTTTCCTGATGTCACATTCCTTGGCTCAATTTTAGAATCACAAGAGACCTAGCTGTTTAATCAATATTGGCTCAAATAGCATCTAATAACAGTCAGACCCTTATAAGGGCCAAGTAGGGTGCCTTGCACGTGGGAGGGGTTTTTAATTAAATGGCTGGTAATGGATTGGCCTTTATCATCTTCACATATTCTCTATTTCCCTCTTCTCAACTTTCTGCATGGTCATTTTCCTTGCACCAAATTCTGTTCTTTCTTTTGTAACTGTCTTCATCTCCTCTTGGTTCTGTTCACTCTCTTCAATATGAGGGTTTTAAAAAATGGTCAAGTGTAATAAAAGGCCAACTAGGCCCAGGGGACTGGGTCTCTATTTCCCACTGAGAGGTCTAAGTACTGAGCATGTGCAGATTTGGTTCAGTCTTGTGAGAACCTGACCTTTAAAAGAGGGAAGGTTAAGGCAGGTAGATGGTGCAGTGAATAGAGCACCAGCTTTGGAGTCAGGAGAATCTGAATTCAAATTCAGCCTCAGATACTTACTAGCTCTGTAACCCTGGACAAGTTACTTAACTCCAATTGCCTCCTCAAGATTTTTTTGATTTATTTTGATTTATCAACAATCACTTCCATAAGCTTTTGAGTTTTAAATTTTCCCCCCTCCCTCCCCCCTCCCTTCCCAAGAGGGTGTAAAATCTGATATAGGTTATACATATACATTCCTATTAAACATTTTCACATAGATCATGTTGTAAGGAAAAATTAGAACCAATTGGAGGAACCACCAGAAAGAGGAAACAAAACAAAACAGAAGAAAAAAAATAGGAAATAGTATCTGCACTCAAACTCCATAGTTCTTTCTTTGGATGTGGATAGCATTTTCCATCATGAGGCCTTTGGAGATGTTTTAGATCCTTGCATTGTTGAGAAGGGTTAAGTTTATCAATATTAGTCATTGCACAATGAGGCTGTTAATGTGTACAGCATTCTGCTGGTTCTGCTGACTTCACTCAACATCAGCCATGCAATTCTTTCCAGGTTTCTCAAAAATTTTTTAAAAAAAGAGGATGGTCTTTCACTCTCTGACTCATTATAGCCCCCACTCCACAGTAGAAATTTGGAAAGATTTCTTGAACAAAGCTCATGTGTAAGATGTCCCCCAAAAGCATTAATATGATCCCTTCTAAGAAAGATATTCAGTATACAAAGTTGATCATATGTAGTTTACCTATAGTACAAAAATGGGGCGGTTAGGTGGAGAAGTGGTTAGAGCACTGGACTTGGAATCAGGGCCTGGGCCCAGCACTGTGCTAATCTTTGGGAATATAAAGAAAGACGTAAGACAGTTCCTGCTCTCAAGGATTTCACAATCTGATGAAGGAATAGTGCTTTTTGTTGGTTAGTTTTGTTTTACTATTTTTATTTGTTACAAGGAAAGGCTGAATGTGAAGGAGAATGTATCCAATCAATAAGCATTTATTATGTACCTATTATTTATCAAGTACTGTATTAAGTACTTGTGATATGAAGGTAGGCAAAAAAAGCAGTTGGAGATTACAACTTAATGGGGGAGACAATATGCAAATAGCTTTGTAAAAACAAGATATATATATATACATATATATATATATATATATATATGGAATAAATTTTAGATAATCTTAGAGGGAAGCCATTAGCATTAACAAGCATAAGGAAAAGCTTGTTGCAGATAGGGGGGTTTTAGTTGAGACCTGAAAGAAGCTATGGAAACCAGAAAATGAAGATGAGAAGGGAGCCAATTCCAGGAATGGGGACCAGCCAGTGAAAATGCTCTGAGTAGATAGATAGAGTGTCCTGTGCGAAGAAGGCCAGTGTCATTGGATCAGAGTACATGGAGGGGACGGATATAGAAGACTGATAATTAGTGAGGGACCAGATTATGAAGGGCTTTAAAAGCCAAGCAGAGGATTTTATATTTGATCCCGGAGGCAATAGGGAGCCACTGGAATTTATCGAATGGTGGAGGCGGGGTGTCATACCTGGCCAATTCGACAAGCTGAACATAGGATGGATTGGAGTGAGGAGAGACTTGAGGTAGGAAACTCACCAGCAGCTATAGCAAAAGTCCAAGCATGAGTTGATGAGGGCTTGTATTAGGGTTATGGTAGAGTCAGAGGAGAGAAGGAGCACATGAGAGATAATATGAAGTTAAGATCAACAAACCTTGAGTATGGGGGGGGTGAGAGATAGTGAGAAGTCCAGATGACATCTAAGTTGACAGCCTGAGTGACTAGGAGGATGATGGTGACCTTGACAGTAACAGGGAATTTAGAAAGATGGGAGGTTTTTTCTTTTGGGTGGGGGGAAAGAATAATAAATTCTTTTTTTTTTTTTTGGATAGGCAATGGGGTTAAGTGACTTGCCCAGGGTCACACAGCTAGTAAGTGTTATGTGTCTGAGGCCGGATTTGAACTCAGGTCCTCCTGAATTTAGGGCCGGTGCTCTATCCACTAGGCCACCTAGCATAAATTCTTTTTTGGACATAGTATAAAAACAAAAGATTTTTTTTTTTAAAAGCCCAAAATCAATAATATGTTTAAAACTAATTAAAAAGTCAAAAATGATGATGATGATGATGATGATGTAACTGTAGCAAAAAGTAGTGTGACTTATTGGAGAGAGAGCCAGCCTCAGGGTCAAGAAGACCTGGTGGTGTCTGACACATTGAGACAGTTTGACTCTGAGCATGTTCCTTTAATCTCTCATTGTGCTTTGCAGTCTTCTAAGAGTTTTTCTGGGTTGCATAGCAGTGGTGGATCTGCAATGGTTAAGGAAGTTTTCTCATTGGCTATTTCCTACCAGGAAACTGAGGCAAACAGGATTAAGTGACTTGCCCAGGGTCACATAGCTAGTAAGTACCTGAGGCCAGGTTTGAACTCAGGCCATCGCACATTGGCTTGTCTTTTGTCTTGCCATTGGACCTTGATGACTCTGGAGGAGAGAATGAGGCTGATGACTTGGCACATCTCTGTCTCACTTAAATCCAATTCACACCCAAGTCAAGATATCACCCTCATGATGTCACTGGTCATCTTTAAAAACAAAAGACAAACAACAACAACAAGAAATCCTAAGATCCATACCTTCCAAAAGATCCTATAGTACTTACCTCACAGGTTTTTGTGAAGCTCAGAGGTGAAATATTTAAGATTTTTTGCAAACCTCAAAGCACTATGTAAATATCAGCTATTATTTGCTGACATCTTTTGCTCTGCTAATAGCAATTTCAACACGGGCAGAATCTCTTCCAGCATTTTTTCCAAGTGTTTCTTCTCTTCATGCAAACATAGGAATAATACTGACCTACTCTGGGAACTTGTACAAATTAATTGGCTTTTCTGTACCTTGGAAAAAGAATTCTAAATGTCAGAATTGGAAGAAACCTTCATTGAGCTCCATTCATTTTACTGATGAGAAATCCAGAGAGCGAAAACCATTTGTCCTAGGTCACACAGCTAGCCTTTGGAAGAGCCAGGACCCTAGGATACCCTAATATCCTGCCTCTCAGTCCAGTGGGTTTTCCACCATACTCTGCTACCTCCTCTCTGTTTTGGTACTATACTACATTTTAAATAGTAATTCTAACCATCTTTCCCCCAGGAATCTAAAAACAAATCAATATGGTTAATTTTTTTAATCCTAAAATTAAGCTAGAGAGCCATATTTTAGCATATTATTTTCTCCTTCATAGAATGTGAAGACTCAAAATAGTCCACTGATAAACATTTATTAAACACCTACTGTGTGCCAGGCATTGTGCTAAGCGCTGAATATATTAAAAAAAAAAAAAGCGTATAGAAGTCCCTGCCCTCAAGGAGCTCATAATCTAATGGGAAGGATAATATGCAAACAACTATGTACAAAAAAAGGTATGTATAGGATAAAAAGGAAGTTAAAAAAACACACACATGATAATATTAGACTTAGTGTAGCTAGCTGGCACAGTGGATAGAGTTTGGGGTCTGAAGTAGGGAAGACTCATCTTCAAGTTCAAATCTGGCCTCAGACAGTAGATGTGTGACCCTGGGCAAGTCACTTAACTGTTTACTTCAGCTTCCTCATCTGTAAAATGAGCTGGACAAGGAAATGGCAAATCACTCTAGTATCTTTGCCAAGAAAACCCCAAATGGGGTCATAAAGAGTCAGACTCAACTGAAAAAAAGACTGAACAACAACAGTGATTGATAGAATGGAAAGCTGAGTTTTGCTTTCTAACCAGGATCCTCAGATCATCTTTTTTTCCTTTAAAGAGGTAGTAAAATATACCTAAGGAAAGACTGTACTGCCAAACTCTGCCCACACTGATGCTTGGGCTATTAATAATGAAATGCAAATTGAAACTGTAATTGTAAATGTCACAGTTCTATAGTATATCTGAATCATAAGAGTTTAATATTATGCACATTTTAGAATTAAGATCTGAATCAAATTACTATTAAATTACTCAAGTGTGGAAAAAATTATAGGGGTATTTTGCTTTTTCTCTTACTGGTTGGATTAGGGGATAGAGTTCAGAACTTGAAGTTAAGGAGAGCTGAGTTCAAATCATGTGGCAGATGGTTACCACCTGTGTGACCCTGGGTAAGTCATTTACCCTTGGTCAGCTTCCATTTCTTTATCTATAAAGTGGGCATAATAAAAGCATCTATCTGGAAGGTTTGTTTTGAATATCTAATGAGATAATATATGTAAAATCCCTTGCAAATCTTAAAATGCTAGCTATTATTATTACTCCAGCATTTTTCTCTCCTGTTGCTTCATAGTATGGCAAGCAGATACTGCAATTAAGGTGGTACTGACCATACATGAACACTTGGCTATCCATATAGCTTGGTTAAGAGGGGCTCAGAGGGAGAGGCTTTGCTTCTAAACATCTCTACTACTGCATTCTCTTACCCTAGCATGTGAAATTTCTAGCTTTTGAGTTACTGTTTTGGGTTGAAACATTGTTCTAGGAGAGTCTTACTAAAATTCAAATGGGTTACCCAGGGAGGTGACATATTGAATACTGTAGGTTGGCTTGTTTGATTATTAGGTTTGTTTGATACTGATGATTGATTATTATCGATATTGTTGATTGGAATGGAAGATTTGTAAACAAAGAAAGGCAATAATGATAGCTAACATTTATATAGCACCTACTATGTGCCAGGCACTGTGATAAGTGCTTTACAATTATTATCTCATTTGATCCTTACAGCAACTCTGGGAGGTACATGCTATTATTATCCCCGTTTTACAGATGAAGGTACTGAAGTTAAGTGACTCACCCAGGGTCAAGTAGCTAGTAAGTGTTTGAATTTGAACTCCATTCTTTCTGACCACAGGCCTTGTACTCTATCCAGCAGTCTGCCTAGATGCCCCCATAAGTGGTATCTGAACACATGGGCTTGAATCTCAGGTTTGCTACTTACTCCCTCATGACCTTAGACATATAACTTAACCTCTGGGGGCTTCACTTTCTTCACCTACTAAAGGAATTTGATGTTATTGTTATTCAATCATGTCTGATTCTTCATGACCCCATTTGGGATTTTCTTGGCAAAGATACTGGAGTGGTTTGCCATTTCCTTCTCCAGCTCATTTTACAAAACTGAGGCAAACAGAGGTAAGTGACTTGTCCAGGGTCACAGAGCTAGTAAGAGTCTGCGGATGGATTTGAACTCAGGTCTTTCTGACTTTAGGCCTGGCACTCCATTCACTGGGTCACCCAGCTACCCTAAAGGGAAGGATTTTCTTATTCTTTCTTGTGTTATGGATCTGTTTAGCACTGGGGTAAAGACCTAGGCCTTGAAGTCTAGGGACCCCATCTAGTGATAATGTTTTTAGATGAATAAAATAAAATACATAGAATTGTAAAGGAAACCAGTTATATTGAAATTACCTATAACAATAACAACAAAACAAGTTTACGTGCCCCTAGACCAGATACTTTTTAAAGTCTCTTCCAGCCCCTGGTCTTATGATCCTGACCATGATCATCTCTAGGATTTCTTCCTTGTCTGAAATTCTGTGGTTTTATAGTTCAATACTTGGACTGGAAAATGATGGTAGGAGGAGAAAGAGATAGTTATTCTAGGGGAAAGAGCACTCTGTGAGGAGGGCAGAACTCAGGAAGGGTGGCCCAGTGGTAATCACGGGACAAGAGGAGGGATTAGACACTTTGGCAGAAGAGGGACATCCCCCTATAAACACCTGGCTTGAGGATGGAATCATTTATACCAAGAGTTCCCAACCTTTACTGGTCCCTATACTCTCTGGCTTTCAGTAAACATCTAGTATTCCCTATTCAATATGAAAGAAAAAAAATCCTAGAGTTTTCCACGCATATGCATATAAGAAATAAATTAGATTACTTGAAGAAGTTAAGTTTTATTTTTCCATCGTTTCTCACTCCCATTTCCTCTCCCATTAAAAAGAAAAATTAATTTTTCATAAGAAAAACTTTATTTGATAAATAACTTTTTTAATATCATAAAGTTGTTAAATGTTTATCAGAACATTGTAAAAAAAATAGTGAGATCCTCCATTTTGCTTCTTATTAACTAACAGTTTTATTGGCCAGCTGGTAGCTGAAGGGATAGAGTGCTGCTGGGTCTGGAGTCAGGAGGACCTGAGTTCAAATCCAACTGCAGACCTTTACTAGCTATGTGACTGTGGGCATGTCACTTAACACTGTTTGCCTCAGTTTCCTCATCTGTAAAATGAGCTGGAGAAGGAAATGGCAAACCCCTCCAGTATCTTTGCCAAGAAAACCCCAAATGCGGTCACAAAGAGTTGGCCATAACTGAGTAGCAGCAACAACAAGAAAAGTTGTTAAATGTTTAACAGAACACAGTCAAATAAATTAGTGAGATCTTTGATTTTGCTTTTATTAACTAACAGTTTTATTGGCCAGTTGGTGGCTGAGGGGAGAGAGTGCTGCTGGGACGCAACTCAGGAGGACCTGAGTTCAAATGTGACCTCAGGCACTTATAGCTGTGTGACCCTGGGTAGGTCACTTAACTCTTGTGTCTTTCAGTTACCTCATCCTGTAAAACAGGGATAATAATAGCACCTACCTGTTGTGAGGATCAAATGAAATTATAATTGTAAAGCACTTAGCATAGTGCATAGTAGGGACTATATAAATATTTACTCCCTTTCCTATTATGGGACAGTTTTTGAAAGACACCCACATATCATATTCAGCCTCCATTTTGTTCCCTAATTTGGATTTGATTGAAAATTGGGACTGAGAATCCTGATTCACAGAGATAAGTTGTTATACAAGGAATGAAAGCGTTGGAAGCATGTTTCACGAGACTGGAAGAGGTTTCTTCACAGGTACAGCAAACATATTTAAACAGTCTCTTGCCAACCCACAATTTTTATTTTTCGCTAACGTTATTACTTTTGGATTTTTCTGATGAACATTATTACTTCTGGACTATTATACTAACATTATTTCTTTCAGTGGGATAATATAGTTACTTAGCAAATATTCCCATATTTCTTGGACAAACTTCTCACATCCCCTGGCACCCCTGGTTGGGAACCCCTAAATTATGCCTTTGTTGGAATGTAAGTGAAACTGTAGGGGAGGAGGAAGGGAAAGGGGTCAATTAAGAGAACATGGTAAGGACAGTGTTGAAAACAAATTTCATTTATTTAACCACTTCCATGAAAATCAACCCTAATTGTTTAAGTTTAGAGACTGGTTGAATAAAGCTTTGAGTAAGGATGTGACAGCTAAGTGTGCTGAAAAGAAAATTAGGATATTCCTCTTGTTAGAAATGTATCATGGGATGTTATACTAATAAAAGGAGGAGGCAACTGAAATCGCAGGCCAAAATTTGATGGTCTCAGAGGCAATGGAGCTCCTTTATTTACTTTTCACCCAATTTTGCTTTCCTAGTCTTATCAGTTCAGGAGATAAGACAAACAAGGCCAACTTAAGTGAAATCACAAGAATTTCAGGCTGTGTGATCCAAGGTAAGATACTTAATGTCTTTACCTCTGTTCCCTCCTCTGTAAAGTATGGGTACTCATATCTTACCTTGGGAAGCTGGGTGGCACAGTGGATAGAGTGCTGGACCTGGAGTCAGGATCTTTCTGAGTTCAGATCTGGCCTCAGACACTTTAGCAGCTGTGTGACCCTGGGCAAGTCACTTAACCCTGTTTGCTTCAGTTCTTCAAGTCTGTAAAATGAGCTGAAGAAGGAAATGGTAAACCACTCCAGTATCTTTGCCGGGAAAACCCCAAATGGGTTCACAAAGAGTCGGAAATGACTGAACAACAACAACTAAATCTTACCCTCTGTTTTACAGGGTGATTAAAAAATGCTTGAAAAACTTTACAGGGCAATATAAATTATTATTATTATCTGTGAAATGGAGATAATGATACCTGTCTTCAATACCTCCCACAGTGGTTATGAGAATCAAATGAGGTTAAGGTTGTAAAAGTATTTGGCCAAAGTTAAAAGATAAGGAAAGGGTAACAGTTTTAATTAAGATTGAAAATACAACCTGTAGCAATGATAATCTACAGCTTTGGATGTCTTCCAACTTTGTACTAGTAAGCATGATTTTAATTTCTTGCTAAATTACAGAATGTATTATTAAAGGGATGATTTGTGAGTATATATCCAGGTTACTTTTGCCACTTTCAGTCACCTAAACCAGAATGACATACATAAACACCAGAATTAATTCTCTGAGCTCCGAATCTTTCTGAACTCCTTTCCTACAACCAGTCACTAATTAATCACATGATGTAACACTGCAGTGGTGAAAATGGATAATTTACTTAAAAACAGAAATGCAGAATTAAAAAACCAAGAATATACATTAATGACAAATGCAATTCCTATTTTCCAAAGCCATCTGCCTCCCATATAGTCTGGCCTAGGATGGCCCCCTCCTGCCTTTTTTATTTTCTTTTCAAAATCTTCATATTTTACTTTTTTAAATTACATGGAAAAACAATTTTTAACCTCCTCCTCCTTTTTTTTTAAAAAAAATCCAAATTCTCTCCCTCCTCATTGAGAAGGCAAGCAATTTGATAAAAGTTGTACATGTGCAGTCATGCAAAATATATTTCCGTGTTAGTCATGCTGTGAAAGAGAGCAGAGAAAAAACCCCAAGAAAAATAAAGTTAAAAAAATATGATTTGGGGGCAGCTAGGTCGCGCAGTGGATAGAGCACTGGCTCTGAAGTCAGGAGGACTTGAGTTCAAATCTGACCTCAGACCAAACACTTGACACCTACTAGCTGTGTGACCCTGGGCAAGTCACTTAACCCCAATTGCCTAAAAAAATAAAAAAAAATATGACTTGCTCTACATTCAGACTCCATTAGTTCTTTCTCTGGAGGTGGATGGCATTTTTCATCATAGGTCCTTCAGTTTTGTCTTGGATCTTCGTATTGCTGAGAAAAGTAATTCACAGTTGATGTTACTGTGTACAGCGTTCTGGTTCTGCTCCTTTCAATTTGCCTCAGTTCATGTAAATCTTTCCAGGTTTTTCTGAAAGCATTCTGCTCATCATTTCTTATAGCTAATAGTATTCCATCACAATCATACATCACAACTTGCTCAGCCATTCTCCAATTGATGGGCATCCCTTTAATTTCTAATTCTTTGCATCACAAAAAGAGCTGCTGTACATATAGGTTTTTTTTTTTATCTCTTTGAAATACAGACCCTCCCCGCCTTCTTGGTAAAATGAGTTAGAGAATATATAGGGTGTAATGACTTGCTCATAAGAAGAATTCAGAAAAGGCACTGCATGTCAATGTTTGGGTTGCCATGAGCTCTTGTCCCAGGTGTGCTATAGAAACCTAACAGAATTTGCAGCTGCACTCACCACTGCACGTACAACCACATGGAGTCCCAAGATTTGTCTTTCCAGGCATGGTGGGTTAGAGGGAGGAGCATAGAGGGAAAAGAATGCCAATGTCCACCACAGGTCTACTATTGCAATACTCATAAACTTGGTGTCCCAGGAGGGGAAGGGAAAACTTAAATGTTATCACTGATCACTAAGAACCAGCAGAGATTTATCAAGAATAGGTTGTATCAGACTAGCCTTATTTCCTTTTCCACCATGGTAGAACTAGGAACAATAGTTAGAAGCTACAGAGAGGGATATTCCAGTTTGATATAATAAAAAGCTTACTAACAATTAGAGCTGTTAAAAAAAAATGGAATGCACTGATTCAGGAGGAACTGGAGTTTCTCATTAGTGAAGGGTTTTATTTATGTCCATTTGTTTATTATCTATTACAATACATTTGATTGTAAGCTCCTTGAGGGCTCTAGATTGTGTGAGAATACTTGAAGCTTCTTTTTGGAGGAATGGGAGTGGGGGCTTCTCCCACTCTGACCATATATAGGGTGACCACTCCCATATGACAGAACAAGAGAAAGCAACTAAGAGGGCTTGAGCCTCTGGCTGCCTCTTCTGTGTTGTGTTTGTTTGCTTAATGGTAAATGACCAAACAGTAAGCCTGAGATGGGCATGTCTAATCTAGGAGGTGACTTTGTAGATCTGAGTCTTTCAATCTTATTTTCTTTTACATTGTTTGTATTTACATTTACATTTTTATTTGTATTTACATTCATTGTAAAAATTGTTTTGGTTCTGTTTACTTCACTCTGAATCAGTTCACACAATTCTTCTTATGTTTCTTTGAGTTTATATGTATTGTTTCTTATGACAGAATACTGTGTTGTCACATTTGCACACCACAATTGTTTCAGCCATTCGCCAATCAATAGATGCCCACTTTTCTTCCATTTCTTTGCTAACACAAAAAAGTATACCTGTAAATATTTTCACACATATGCCTTTCTCTTTGCCTTTGTCCTTCTCTTCAGTGGAATCACCAGGTTAAATTTACCTTTATTTTTTCTTTCAGCCCTAAAATCTAAGAAATGCATAACCTGTGCTATTTTGGTGTCTTAAGAAACTGGGAAAAGAGGGTGAGAGAAAAGAAGAAAAGAGGTATGTCAGTTGAAGAGATTTTCCTGACCTGAAGTGGCCTAGTGAATTCACAAAGAGCCCTGCTGGGTTCAAAGACCATTTTGTTCTTTTTTCTTTTCTTTTTTTTTCTTTTCTTTTCTTTTCTTTTCTTTTCCTTTCTTTTCCTTTCCTTTTGGAGGCAATCGGGATCACCTGGGTCACACAGCTAGTAAGTGTCAAGTGTCTGAGGCTGGATTTGAATTCAGGTCCTCCTAACTCCAAGGCCATTTTGTTCTTATTTATAAGAGCAGAGATGGGTGGAAGAGACAAAGCCAGGAAACTCCTAACGTCAGGGTATGGAAAGAAGGAATCTAAAATCATCGTATGGTTTAGTTCATAGCTCTTCTAGGCAAAAATGTGCTCAATCCTCATTTAATACCTATCACACTCATCTCCCCCCACCTCCTAACTCCCATCTTCCAAAAGATATTGATCTATTCTATTTTTAAAGGCTGTTGGAGAAGGAGGCTTCCATAGCACCCCAGTTCAACATTTAACAACTTTGACCATCAGGAAGTCTTTCTTTATATCTAATCTACATCACTTATGTTGCAATTTGTAAACACATCTTAGCTCCCTTCTACATTCTTCTTCCTAACTCAGACTCAGATAGCTGTTTACCCAAAGGAGAAAAAGGACAAATAATAATTGAGTGCATACCAAATAGAGGGTGTGATGAGAGATAATTAATTTGTATAAAGCACTTAGATATCCTGAATGGAAAAGGACACATTAGTTGAGAACATGGTTAATTATGATCATCAATTTGGGCTGTAATGATATGGGAGGAAGTATGGTGCTGAATCTTGAATCAAAGACCTACATGGAATCCTCTGCTCTGGGACTTATTTTGTGTGTGTCTTTGTGCGTGATTGTGTGATTTCTGGACAAGTCATCCAATGTGCCAGCATCTCAGTTTCCTCATTTGTAAAAATGAAAAGGTTGGACTAAATAAATTCCAAGGTGTCTTACTACCTTTAAATCTATGATCTATGGAGAATTACAGGATCAAATGATTTAGAGATGGAAGGGACCTAAGAGTTTGTCTAGTATGACCTTCTCCTTTTATAGAAGAAGAAACAGAGATCTGAGGAGGTCATGACCTGCCCAAGGTTACACAAGTAGTAAATTTTGGGACCGTCGTTTGAACCCAGGTCTTCAGACTCAAAATTCCCTCCTATATCATTCTGCATCCTCATATTAAATTACACTTATTTAAAATTTATATTTACTTATTTATTTTTTGCAAGGCAATTGGGGCTAAGTGACTTGCCCAGGGTCACACAGCTAGTGTAAGTATCAAGTGTCTGAGACCGGATTTGAACTCAGGTCCTCCTGACTCCAGGGCCAGTGTTCTATCCACTGCCCTACTTATTTTAAATTTAAATATTTAGCTTGCTACTCAAATTTTCTTGTTCAGAAAATTCATACACACACACACACACACACACACACTCAGCTGATTGTCTTCTTTTATCCTTGGAGTGCTGTGTAAGCTATGAGTTTGTTTTATTGTCTAGCTGTGCATTAATAATGTTTTGCTGATATTGGTGGGGGGGGGGACAAAGCATGTGACTCCACTGTACCAAGGTGGAAAAATGTACCCATGCCTCGGTTAGCTTTCCAAATGCTCCATGGAGGTGGATGGACTTCATTTCTTGATGGCATATTAACTCTCTGTCCTCTCAGTGATAGCTTCCGCCTTCACAGCTGACTTCCAAGGTCACAAATGAAGTTCAGATTTCTTTGAAGTGTGACAATCCCGGGCTGCTTCAAAGGGAATGGGCCACTTCCGGAGGTAGGTATGTTTTGCTAGATATACTGGCCACCTGTGGCAACCCCAGAGCAGATAAAAATAGAGCAGTTAAATGGAGACCTGGGCTAGCTGCTGGAGATATGAAGAGGAAAAATAAGACAGGCCTTGCCCTCAAGGGCTTACACTCTATGTACTAGGGAGGGGACAACATACACTCGAGGAAGTATGATGCAAAGTGGAATTCTATAAAAGCAAAAACAACAGTGCTATGAAAAGTGAGGCAGAGAAAACACTTTTGGAGGTGAGGGAGGGGAGGGAGGGGAGGGAGGAGAGAATGAAGCAAGGGGTCATGGAGAGGTTGGCACCTGAATCGGACCCTGAAGGAAGAGGAGGATTTTTAACAGGCTGAAGTGTGGATGGAGGGTATCTCGGGCATGGGAGGGCAGTGTGGCACAGCGGAAAACAAAATGGTTGTGGAGCCAGTGGGCCCGGGTTCAAATCCCAGGTCTACTGCATATCTACTACTTACTTGACATCGGGCAACTTTTCTTGCTGTTCAGTCATGTTCAACTCTTTATGACCCCATTTGGGATTTTCTTGGTAAAGGTACTGGAGTGGCTTGCCATTTCCTTCTCCAGCTCATTTTACAGATGAGGAAACTGAAGTAAACAGTTAAGTGACTTGCCCAGGGTCACACAGCTAGTAAATGTCTGAGGCCAGATTTGAATTTAGGTCTTCCTGACTCTAGGCCGGCACTCTACCCACTGCACCACCCAGCTGCCCAACTAGTTGGGCAATGCAGTTCACCTCATTTACCAAAGGTCTTAGTTTCCTGATCTGTCAAATGAGGAGGGTTAGACTATATGAACTCTAAGGTCCCCTCCAGCTCTAAATCAAAGATTCTGGGAAAAGCCTGAGCCAGAGAACAGAGACAGATGAATGCAGGATGAGACTAGGAACCAACTAATAGTCCAACAAGGATTTATGAAGGGTTTGCCGTGTGCCAGGCATTGTGCTAAGCACTGGGGATACAAAGAAAGACAACATTGTCCTATCTGGCTAAAATTTGAGTGTGTGAAGGAGGCAGCTAGGTGGCTCAGTATGGTCCATGGGGTCATGAAGAGTTGGACACAACTGAATGACTGAACAACAATAAAGGAGTATGCCATGAAATAAACTAGAAAGGCACGTTGAGGTTAGATTTTAGGGAACCTTAAATGCTATATAAAATGCTTGCATTTTCTTTTTCTAAAGGAGGGATTCTCAAACTTTTTTGGGGGGAGGGGTTGTAGGCCCCCTAAGAAGTCTGGTGAAGTCTATTCTCAGAACAATCTTTTTCAGAATAGTCTCAGCAACGCACAAAGTAAAATACCTAGGATTACAAAGGAAACCAATTATATTGAAATAAAGGTCCAATTCCCTCCCCCATCCAGTTATAAAAAATCTAATCCGAAGGGGTCTGCAGACCATAGGTTAAGAACCCCTGTTCTAGAGATAATAGGGAACTACTGTAGGGTTTTGAGCAGAAAATGACATGGCCAGGTCTGTGTACGGAGAAGGTTGATTTGGTACCTATGGGAAGACTGGCCTGGTGAGACAGGAAGAACAATTGAAAGGCTATTGTTTCTGTTGTAAAGAGTTTGAACTAAGACTGCAGCAGTGGATAGTGGAGCAAGGGGAGGGATGTAAGAAATTCCAGAAGAACCTAGGCAGGTCTTAGAAACTGACTGGATGTGAATGGTAATGGAGAAGGATACATGAGAGAGAACTGAGCTTTTGAGTCTGAGTGCCTAAGAAGATGGAAAGAAGGAAGCAAAAAAAGAAAGGAAGGAAAGAAGGAAGGAAGAAAGGAAAGGAGGAAGGAAGGAAGAGAAGGTGAAAGGAGGGAAGAAAGACAAGAACAAAGGAGCAAAGGAAGAAAAGGAAAGAAGGAAGGAAGGAAGGAAAGAAGGAAGAAGGAAGGAAGTATTTGTTAATTCATATTATGTGCCAGGCACTGTGCTAAGCTCTGGGGATAAAAATATAAACAAAAAGAAAGTCAGAGTCTGCCTTCTAGGAGCTGACATTTCAGTGAGGGAAAACAACTTATAAAAGAAAGCTGAAAAGTGGTGGAGGGGGGTAGTAGGCATATCAGCTTGGGGATATGGTTTGATGTATGATAATCGGGAAAAAGCTAGGAGGGAAACAGGGCTGGGCTGGCCAGCCTGGGCCCCTCCAAAAAATGAAGGCCCAAGGGAGAACTCAACAATGGGAAAAGATGGGCAGGCATAGAGATTCCAACTGAAGATGAGATGTTCTTGGAGGTAGATGAGTTCAGTTTTGGAAATACTGAAGTTGTAGTATTAGCAGGATATCTCAGAGACGTCGGTCAGGCATTTGGAAATGTGGGATCAGAACTTATGGAAAAAATGGGACTATATGTATATAGACTTGGAAGTCATCTGCATAGAGGTGATAATAATCACCATATAGTACTTCAAAGTTTGCAGACCATCTTTTGACCTGACCTCATTTGAGCCTCACAATAACACTTTGAGAGAAGTGTTAGATGAATTATTGTCCTTATTTTACAGATGAGGAAACTGAGTCAGAGAAAGGTTTAGGGACTTGCCCAAGGCTACACAGATAGTAGTGTCAGAGGCAGAATTCAAATCCAGATTTCTCTTGTCTTCAAGACTGAAACGCCACTATCCTCATGGCACTTAGGTGTGAATGACTATGGTCAGATCCCTTTCTCAGCAAAAGTTTTGGTATGGTAAGGTATTTGTCAACTGAAAGGGAAAGATGAGGCAGGCAGAGAGGGAGCGATGGGCAGCTGGAGGCACCAAAGACACATTTCCCTGGCTCTACAGTTTTGCCCAAGTTTTTCTTGTCTCCAAAGTACTAATTTTGGGCCTGGGAATGAAAATTATGAGTTCTCTAGACAGTGAGGATAAAACAAGTTGAAATAGTTGAAAGAAGTCCAATCGCTCCCTTCCACCATGCATTTTAGACAAAAACTTAGCAAAATTTAAAGAGAAATATAGACCAATTGAAAGGTCCTCTGCTCCCATCTCTGCCTCTTTCCATTTCTGTCTTCCTGTCTCTCTCTGTCTCTGTCTCTCCTCACTTAGAAGGATTAATTCCAAAACTCTGGTACCTACTTCATTTGGAGCAGACAAAACAAGTTTCCAAGATGTGAGATTCCTCGAAAGTCTCGGAAAGAAAACACAGTCTGTCTGTCTTCTAGGAACAAGATGGTTTCATTTAATATTCACTGGAATTGTAGCTCTTGTTCAGCTCATAAATCTTGAAAATAAATTCATGCCCCCAGTGTACTATTTCCACTGGACACTTAATCTAGCTTGTACTTAAATAGGAAGTGCAGCAGGTTTTTACTGTTGGGGTACCTAGTTTGCTGTGTTTAAAAAAAAAACACCTCAAAGATTTACACCAGGTGTTCTCTCTTTTTTTTCCCGCCTTTATGTAAAATGGTACATTGTACAGCAATGAAAAGGATAAGGAAAACAAAGACGACAGAATGAATACCCACCTCACAGGGGGACAGCAAATGTGAGAACTGACTGGTTTCCAAGGGTCTGTTGTGATATTTTAAACTGGCTATGCTACAGATACATACGGGCTTCAATAGGTGTTTGAAGGAAACGGTTAATGACAATCCTTACATTAAGATTGAATTTCCCAACTGACTAATTAGAGGGCATGCTTCTTGTGGAGAGCCTCTTTTGAAGGTAGCAGCTCATTATTCCCTGTGGCTGCTGAAATGAATTCCTTGTAGACTAGCAAACACAAAACACCCTCTGTGTGGCTGGAAAGCCAACTCCACTGATATTCTGGACAAACCAGATCAGCAGGATGTCCTTGAAGTCTTACTGTTGGATAGGAGCTAGGAAGGACTCGAATCAGAGAACCTTCTTTGACGTGGTGTGTGAAGGACATTTGGCTTCAGCTTGCCTTTGTTTTCCTGGAGAACTTTGAGAGATGAAAACGGAGGAAAATTCCTCTTTTGTGCTACTAGGCCTTGTCAAAATAAGCTTATTAAATGTGAGTTTACCATCTGCCATGAGGTTAGGAGGGTAGGGACGCAGATTTGGCAAAACAGGATGATCGGAGAAAGGGAATATGCAGATAGCTTCTTAAATTCATAGGATGATAGGATAATAGGTTCAGAGCCAGAAGAAAACATGCATTTATTAAACGCCTACTATGTGCCAGGCACTGTGCTAAGCGCTTGACAAATGTGATCTCATTCCTCATAACAACCCTGGGAGGTAGGTGCTATTATTATCTCCATTTTACAGATGAAGAAACTGAGGTGGAAAGAGGATGAATAATTTGCTCAGGATCACATGGCTAGTAATGGTCTGAAGTCAGATTTGAACTCAGTTCCTCTTGACTCTTGGTCCAGTGTCCGTCCATTGGGCCATCTGGTTTCCTCTTCTAGAAAGGCTCTTAGAAGTCACCTAGTTTATTTTACAGATGAGGAAAATGAACCCCAGAGAGATGCTCAACAGTCACAGATGCTGCAGGGCAAAAATGGGATTAGAAACCAAGTCATTTGACTCCATATCCAGAGCTCTTTTACTGTACTACAGCAGGTGGATACAGCTCGTTTGTATCATATCATTTTCACCTCTGCAACATATCTCTTCTCCACTGGCATAGCTGCTGCCATATTTCAGAACCTCATCCCATCTTGCTTAGACACTAATGATGATAATAATAAGAGCTAACTTGTATATATAGCTTACTATGTGCCAGGCGCTGCTATGAACTTTATACATATTATCTCATTCATTCCTCACAATGACTCTGGGAGGTAGGTGCTATTATTATCCCCATTTTACAGATGAGGAGACTGAGGCAAACCCCTCTAGAGGGGATAATTGACATAAAGACCTAAAGCGGGAGTCAGCAATTTATAACCTCCATTAAATTCAGCACGCATTGTCAGAAATTTCAACAAACTGAATAAGTGACTTTACTAACTACTTTTATGCTCTGCTGGGAGGTTGAGACTTAAACATTAGAACATGAAACAGTTTGGGAAACTGCTGAATAGTCATTGCTACATTTCACCTTAGCTCTATATTGTCCAAAAAACTCCGGGTCCATATTGTCTGGAGCCAGACCAGGCCTTGGGACAAACCTTTTGTCCACAGTCATCTTGTCTAACACATAAGCTCCCCTTGGTGCCAGTGAACTCTGACCAATGGAGCCAGGATTTCCAAATTCTCAAATTCACAAAGTTGCCTCTGATATAGGACGTGTCCATCTCAGTATTGCTGTTCAGTCACCTACATTCAGGTAAAGAAACACAAGGCAGATCAATGCAGTGACCAATCTTGACTGTGGAGTAAGGAAAGGTGCCTCCCTCCTCTTGCTAGAGAAGTAGTGGGCTATAGGTTCAGAATAAGGCATAAATTGTCAAACGTGGCTAATGTGTTGGTTTCTTTTGCTTAAATACTCTTCCTTTTAATAAGGTAAGATTTTATTGGGGTCGAACAGTCAATATTTGGAAAAGCTCATAATGTTAAGAAAAGCATATTTATTGGTTTTCTTTTTTATTTGCTATACATTATTATTACATTTGGGGCAGCTAGGTAGGGCAGTGGATAGAGTGCTAGCCTCATCTTCCTGAGCTCAATTCTGTCCTCAGACACTTACTAGGTGTGTGACCCTGGGCAAGTCACTTAACCCTATTTGCCACAGTTTCCTCATCTATAAAATGAGCTGGAAATGGAAAGGGCAAACCGCTCCAGTATCTTTGCCAAGAAAACCCCAAAAGGGGTAACAAAGAGTTGGATATGGCTGAAATGACTGAACAACAATAATTATTATATATTTATTGCATATTTATTAAATTATAAAATTATAAACAATTTCAAAATAAAGGTCATTGAATTCTTCCCATATTTATTTAGAAAATAAAATAAATAAAGGTCATTGAATTATTCCCGTATTTTCTTGTGAGCTGATTCCTTTTGTGGGGGAAATGAGACTGCTCATAGCTCTTCCTGAATGATTCTTTTATCTGCATAAGTTAATTGGTGGATCTTTCGTGTCTATTTAGTTTTTCTTCTTAAGATTCATCTCTTCCTCTCCCCACTCTATTTTTTGTCTTTCCTGCAAGGCAGAGTCCTTTCCTCCAGCTGAAGAGGACAGCCTGTAGCATCCAGGATAACCCTTTCCACATTCCTCTGGGGAATGTGAGCCAAAGGGGAGGAGTCACTTAAAAGTAACCCTGATGCTCCCTTCCCCCAGGGACCTGATTTGGACCCCTGCCAATCCAGGCGATCCAGGGGTGGAAATTTGGAATTTCATGAGTCATGACTATCTAGAGCTGCTCCTGGGCAACCTGGTTGTCTCATCCTGCCATTAATCCTTAAAGAATGTTATGTGATATGCTAATATGTGCATTGGCTTGCAATTCATTTCAGGTGAAATGAAGACTCATTAAAGAGCCTGTGATGGGAGGAGAATATATCGAAAGAAAGAGTTTGACTTGCGTTCCATTCCAATTATTAAATAACTTGGTTTCGCTTGGTTTAGGTATGTCCTCCATTGAGCACTTAGTATATTGCTGGGCTAGCATACTTGTAACTAGGGTGTGGCCAGGACGCTTTGTCCCAGGCCAGAATATCTAGAGGGTACTTCCCAGACCATGCTTCCTTCTCATCTGATCCTGCTCTTGAACTCGTGGAGTGGTGATAGTACAGGTGATAGCAGAAGTGTTTCCTCCTCGTTCTGTATTGTACAAACCTTGTGGTATTGCAGGGCATACCCATTCAGCTTGGCATTTATATACCTGCATCTGAGTAGCCCTTGGCTACCCGTCTCCTCTTCCCAGCAGTAAAGAAAGCTGATAGTGCCAGGGCTAGACTCCTTATCCAAATGAATCCCAGGTACATCAATTCAAAGTCACAGCTTTTGAAAAGAAAACAAATAAAAATCAGAGTTGTTCCAAGGGCTGACTTTGTGTGTATATGAGGGATCCTTCATACTTGTAGCTCTTCGCTTTAGGGGACAGGTTCTTAACCTTTTTTTGTGTCATGGTTCTCTTTGGCAATCTGATCAAACTATGGATTCCGTCTCAGAATAGTGTTTTTAAATACATAAAATTCTATAGGCTTGCAAAGGAAACCAATTATGTTGAAATAGTGTTAAACAAATGTAAAAAAAAATTCCTAGATTTTAGGTTAAGAACTCTTGCTTTAGGGGAAAAGGTAATTCATTATATCAGGCCCCTGCAAAATGTTACCAATGGCCCAGGAGGCAGACTAGGAATCGAAATGGATTTGTGTCCATGGGGTTTGGGTGGTCCTTAAACTCTGGCTTAGAGCTCATCTACACACCTCATCAAATGCTTCTCAGGTAATTGGTTTCCTCTCCGTCTCTATTCTATCTCTGTCTTCCTCTCTCCATGGCTGATGAACCTGAAGTGTATACAAAACTAGCAGATTTGAAGGTATTGAATTATTTGCCTCAATCTGAGCCATGAAAATAAGACTAGTTCTGGATAGCTCAAGCAGAATCAGACAGCAGGCTGAAGGAGGCTCAGGCAGTAGGCCTAACCAGGCATTGGCAATGTGCTTTCTTCTACCTTTGCCTTTTTTTTTTGTCATTTTGTTATGGGTTTATTTATGAGGGAATTATTTTGTTTATAATGTTTGTTATTGATTGTTATGGTAGTGGGCTTTTGGTCTCGGGGCTATAAAAAATTATCTGCAATCCTGGCATAGGCCATTCTTATCCCCTAGATTTCAAGCTGATTAGGTCATGGCTTCTCAAACTTTCTCTGTTAGGAGACTGTTCAATGTCTTCTTTTCATATAGACCAGTCCCTTGTAATTATTAATAATTTTTTTTCCTGGAAATAACTATGGTGTAAAGACAAAAGTGATCAATAGAACTTGTTTTGAAAAACAGAAAAACCTTGTAATAAACATGAATAATTAAGAAAAATAAATTCCTATATTGGTCAAGTGAGATAATCTGTAAAGTGCTATATAAATGTTAGCTATCATTATACAATTAATCTAAATATAATTATCCTTGCTACATTCTACTACTCTTGGTTCTCACCCAAAAAACCTCCCCCCCTCCAAAACTAAATTAAAACAAAAATTTTTAGCAATTGCTTCTTTTAAACATACTTCACAAAAAGCCTCAATTTCTTAATTCCCAAGGCCAAATCCATTTAATTATTCCTGTCTAATAACAGTAATAATTCATGTTAACATGGCATTCAGAATTCTACAAAGTGTTTTCTTCATATAACCTTGTGAGATAGGTAGTTCACCTACTGTTACTTCAGCCCCATTATACAGAGGAAGAAACTGAGGGTTGGAAAGTTTAAGTGGCTCATCCAGCATCACATAACTAGAGGGGATTGGAACACTGGCCTCCTGGGTAGGACTGGAATTGGAAACAGAGATTCCTGACCTCAAGTTCAGCTCTCTCTTTCCAATATATTTTGCTAAGCCCTTCTTGGAAGAGGAATGATAAACAAAACAAATAGAAGGTTACAGAGAACTTTAAAGGGGTTTAGAAGAGAGCTAAAGTGGTGGAAGATAAGACTCAGGAAGGTTGTTCCAGACCTATGATTTCCTTGTTGTTGGGAACTCCTTCCAGCAATGAAAGTTAGCAACTATTCTTCAGTTTATAGTCTTCGAGGTGTTGGTCAATAGTTGCTAACTTGCAGAGCTCTGGGACCCATCAATCAGTTGGTGGCAATTGGTCAGCAGTTTCAATTGGTGGTGGTGAGCCAACTGTTCAGAGATGTGGAGATGGGAGATAGTGTTTTGTATCAGGAGCAGAGAATAGACCAGTTTAGCTGGATCACAGAGTGACTTTTTAGGGAGGAGATAATACTTGCCCGTGTTTTGTCTCCAGTCCATTTTGTATCTGTCAGTCCTTGAGATATCTTGGGAAAAGTTATTTCTTTGCCCCTAGTACAGAATTCTTCTAAATGTACTTGGTATGGTCTGGGGGCTTTTCTTACCTTCGTCTTTGTAAGTGTTTTAAGAGAGCATATAAGATGTTGGGTGGTAGATTCAGTGTCTCATGGCCATTGACAATGAGATTATGTCTCTACAGGCTTGGCTTTGGGTCCAAATGAAACCAAGTCTTCCAATTACTTTATGTGTGTCTCCAAGGAGAATCTATATGATAATTCAGGGAGGGGCAATCAGGTATTCACCACACATACCCAGGGGTGCACAAAAAGAAATGAAAGGGCCCCCGAGGATAGCATGACAGATTTTAGCAAACAATAGAAGTGGATTTCTTGTCAGTGAGAGTTTTAAGGGTTAGTGAAGAAGTCTGAGGGAAAGTCTGAGACAACTAAGGGAGGGTGAACAGTCTTTTCCCAAGGAACATACGGTGGGAATAGACTCAGAAACAATGAAGTTTATCACCTAGTTTGCAAGAATAATTAGTTAAAATAGGAAGGTACTAAATGGTGAGCTGGGGTCATTATCATTTAGAAGCCTGCTCGGCAGCAATTTTATACTAGGGTCCTAGGGCCTCTTCCTCCTCCTCCCCACAGGTAATGCCCCGCTCCTTCATGTAGAAGAGCTTCATCAAACTTGCTCCCGGTTCAGTTTGCTGTTCTTGCCCCAGGTGCAAACATTCCTAGCTATGGCTCTGAGTTGAGTCAGCTTCTCCTTGCATGACTTTCAAAAACAAGTGGATTCATATCCAATGTTAGAGGTAGTTTCGCTGAAAGGAGGGGATGCGCTAAATGACCTTTTAAGGACCTTTTCATACCTGTGATTTTATTTGAATTAAGGGACAGGCAAATAGAGTGCTCTCATGAATTCTCTAACGAGGTTTGGATCAGTAGTGGGGATCAGGGTTCACTGAAAAACTGGGCAAAGGACGATCCACTGCAACTGTATTGTTTTCAGCTCTGGCTCAGCAAGCACCAGGAGTTGCACCCCTCCCCTTCCTCTACACCATAGACCAATTTTCAATAATACTGTGCCTGCAACATAGTACACCTTGTATCTACCTTATTTTTATTTATTTGGAATACAGCCTCAGTGGAATTTGATCTCCTCTTTTTTATCTATAGAAAATTATTTCCCATAATAAGTTCTCTTGTGTCCTTTGTTTAATGTTGAATAGGTGTCATGATTTTGACTGCATTTATCTATTTTCTTTTTTTGAGTGTGTACGTATGGTGGTTTCACATACCCCCCCCACCTACGTTCTTTAAAAGCACCTGTGTTCTGCTCTGAACATGTCTTTGCTCATGCAAATCAGTCCCTAGTCTCTAAGGAGGCATTCCTTTCAGCCTTTGGGAAACTCAGAATTTTCATGTAAATGATAATTAAGCTCCCTCAGAATTGAACCTGTAATTTCTTCAGGTTTTTGGGATTCATTGCCATCCAATGTAGAACATGTCACCATTTTTGGTGATTATACCATCCTAAATTTAACAGTAATTTTAAAGTTATTGGACGCAAGGTATGAATTTTTTCTTTCTTCTTCCTCCCTTTCTCCCCCCTTCCCTCCCTCCTTCCCTTCCTTCCTTCTTTCCTCTCTCCCTCCCTCCTCCTTTCTTTTCTCCTTTTCTTTCCTCTTTTCTTCCCTCCCTCACATTCCTTTTCTCTTCTTTCTTTCCTTATTCCTTCCTTCCTTCCTTCTTTCTTTCCTTCCTTCCTTCCTTCCTTCCTTCCTTCCTTCCTTCCTTCCTTCCTTTCTTCCTTCCTTCTTTCTTCCTTCCTTTCCATCTTTTTCCTTGCCTGCATGAATTCTCAAGAAACATGCATTGAGTTCCTACTTTCAGGAATTCACAATTCACAGTTACATTGAATTTTAATTTCCTCATCTATAAAAATAGGTATAATAACATATGTCCTCATGCTGCCACCCTCACAAGAATGTCACAAGGGAAGTACTTTGTAACATTTGGCATGCTATATAATTGAATTATTCCTCAATTCTTAAAAAAATAAAAATAGCTTTTTTTTTCAATCAACCTCACACGTTCAATCCATTTACAAGATTGCTGACAATTTGAAGGGTGTTCAGTGGAAAGTCTCTAAAAATGAAATAATTTTAATTTATAGTTATATTAAGTTTGATTGAAAATACAAGAAGTCAGAGATGTTTGGGAAGAAAAAAGCAGTAAGACAATCATAAAATACTTGTTCAGAAGTAATCAGTGATAACAAATGTAGAAAAAAATAACCGACAATTTTACAGGGTTTTAAGGTTTGCAAAATTCTTTCCACACATTACCTCATTTGAGCATCATAAGGGAAATGCTAAATATCCTTGAAGGCTGATAAACTGAAATTATTATTATTATTATTTTTTGGCCAGGCAATGGGGTTAAGCGACCTATACAAGGTCACACAGCTAGTGTTATGTGTCTGAGACAGGATTTGAACTCAGGTCCTCCTGACTCCAGGGTCTGTGCTCTATCCACTGCACCACCTAGCTGCCCCAATTATTTTTAGTTTTGATTGAAATGCCAAATTAGGAACATCAAGCCTCAGTTTCTTCAGGTAAAACATGAAGGATTTAGACTCCATGACATCTGAGGTCCTTTCGGCTTCAGATCTATGATCCTATGATCCCTCATTGTCTCTTCTAATTTGAAGTACCCTGATCTAATCCTGTTGCCATAGCTGGTCAATGGCCAGCAAATGATGCCAAAGAGTTCAGCAGTGACCATCCATGGCAAGCTGTTCCTTGATAATAGGGCTCCTGAAAACTTTGGAAACCCATACAAATGGTTTGGAAACAAAAAGTGGAATGAAATCAAAGGCCATTTTTTGCAAGAGGAACAAAGGATGCTCCGTAAGCAGATGAATTAGTCAGTTTTGTTCATTCTTTGACTTAAAACCTCTCCTTCTATCCGCAGAAATCATCATTGGAACCTGGATACCATTTTTTAAAATAAAGTTTTATTGATATATTTTTCATATCACCTATTTTGCCCTCTAGAGCTGCTGGGTGGTACAGTGGATAGAGCACTTAGACATGTCAAGAAGACCTGAGTTTAAATCCAGCTTCACTTGCTGTGTGACCCTGGGCCAGTCACTTAACCCTGTTTGCCTCAGTTGCCTCATCTGTAAAATGAGCTGGAGAAGGAAATGGCAAGCCATTCCAGTATCTTTGCCAAGAAAACTCCAAATGGGGTCATGAAGCGCCAGACATGATTGAAAACAACCGAACAACAACAAAATTTTGACCTTTCCTTCCTTCTCTCCTCTCCCAGAGAAGCTTCCTATGTAACAAAGTTTTTTTTTTTTTAAGAAAAAAGAAAAAGAAGAGAAAAAATAATTCTTAAAACTCAACAGAACGTTGATAAAACTGACAGTTTAGGCAATGTTCCACATCTGTGAATCCTCTACTACTTAAAGAAGTCAAGGAAGATGTCTTCTTATACCTTTTCTTTAGAGTAATGCTCAGTCTTTGTGAATTTGCCACATTCATTTTTGAGTTTTGTGGTTGTACTTTTTATTTATAATGTTGTAATCATTGTGTATATTGTTTTCCTGGTTCTGTATCATCAGTTCACATAAGTCTTTCCATGCTTTTCTGTATTCACATTTGCCATTTCTGATAGCACACTGATGTTCCATTGCATTTATGTACTACAATGTGATGAGCATCTATCTACTTTGTTTCCCTTCCTCCTCTTTACTTTCTTTCCCCTTTCTTTCCTCCTCCTTTTCCCATTGTTGAGCTCCTCCCAGAACCTCCAGCTGGAAGAATGGCTCAGACCATGCTTCCTTCATTCTCAGGACTTAGCCACCATGCTCTTTTCCCAACTCTTTTTCTGAATTCTTTTTATGTATTATCTTCCCTCTTTGGACTATAAGCTCCTTGAGGGCAGAGACTACCTTTATTTGTGCCTGTATTCATATCCTCAGACCTTTAGTACAGTTTCTGGAACATAGTAAGCACTTAATAAATGCTTGTCGATTTGATTTCTTTGCTAACACAAAGCATGTTGCCACAAATATTTGTATATGGAGACTTTCTTTATATCAATGACCTCCTTAGCATATATTTGGTCACTATTTTTATTTCCAAATTGGGTTGAATATAATAGTCATATTTTTAACCATATTGATATATTTATGTTAATTTTCTATAGTCTCCCTAATTACTTTTTTAAAAAGTAACTCGTAGACCTAAACTGGGTAATAGTACTAATACACAATCAGAAACCTTAGTCCTGGGCCAGCTAGGTGGCACAGTGGATAGCGCACCGACCCTGGAGTCAGGAGGACCTGAGGTCAAATCTGGCCTCAGACACTTAACACTTACTAGCTGTGTGACCCTGGGCAAGTCACTTAACCCTATTGCCTAGCCCCCCCCCCCCAAAAAAAGAAAGAAACCTTAATCCATCTAGTCCAACCCCCTGGCTTTAGACAGGTATATTTTCACACCTCAATGGGTCTCTGATCTCATCAATATGGATATTTCCTCCAATAGTACAGACTGCAACTTCTCTGTGACTTTTCATCCCGTGCTTTCCTGACCATGGCCTTATAGACATCTTCCATTCAGGCTCAACCCAACATTCTGCAGGCTTTTCTTTCTGCCTTTCAACATGCTTTGTGCACCAGAACATCAAGACTTTTCATCTGTTTGCCTTTATTCTTGCTACCGAAACAGCCTAATCTCTTTTCTCATCACCCCATTCTTCAGTGACTTTATGTCACTTCTCGGCACCAGTCATTGTTGGTCATCTGCTGTTGGCTGCTTATTGTGTGTTCACTTTAGATTCAGCTGCGATTTTGATTCTTTAGAGACCATGGCTTCTCGTGGTCTACAGCCCTATAGTATTGGCTCTCAGAGTACCATCCGTGTAACTGGCAGTGGTGGTGAGGCAAAAGTATTTTCATAATAATACTAACATGTGATTTGCCTATGAAAATACTCCTTCCTTTTTGAACCACATATCTATGTGAAGCTAAATTATATATACACATATGTATATGTTTATATATATTTGAACCACATATCTGTGTGAAGCTAAATTTTATATATACTTCAACCAAGACAGCATATTGTGATAGAATAATGCAGAAATTGATAGGAGACTCTGGATGTCTTCTATTAAGTTGGACATAAAAGGGATTTTTTGGGGCGTTAGGTAATGGGGTTAAGTGACTTGCCCAGGGTCACACAGCTAGTAAGTGTCAAGTGTCTGAGGCCAGATTTGAACTCAGGTCCTCCTGAATCCAGGGCAGGTGTTCTATCCACTGTGCCACCTGGCTGCCCCCATAAAAGGGATTTTCAAAACATATAAAACAATGTCATTCTTCTCACTACTTTTTTTGGAAAACATAGTTATTTTTTGTAATAATATTTATTTTAATTAATAAGTTTATTGACATTTTAAAGAGAATAATTAAATCAGTATCTTAAAATTTACCCATTTGAATTTTTAATATAGTTAGTATAAATAGATATAAATCACAGAAACAAAAACCCCTTGGGGGGTCTTCAATAATTTTTAAGAGTTTAAAGGAGTTCTAAGACCAAAAAGTTTGAGGGCTACAGAATTACCTTAAGACAATAGGTACTAAAAAAGATAAGGTTTTGGTCTGACAGATAAAGTATTATTATTCCTACTTTAGAGATGAAACAATTGAGACCCAGAGAAGACATTGACTAACTAAACTTGGCATATATACTCATTTGGAAGGAGGGAAATGATTCAGTCTTTATAAACGAGGAAAATACATTTTACTTCTTACCCAGTATTGCAAAGTCACTGAAATGTTTATAAATGTGGTTAGTCATCTGTTCAGATTCATGGAAATAGAGACAGTCCCCAATTTCCAAGAGTCGTGCTCCAAAAATTTGTTTTAAAATCAGTTGTTTCCATCTCAAAATACATTTTCCCAAAGAAACAATGATGATATAAATGGTGGTTTGATTCCCAGACCATGCCACGAAAGCTTACTTAACCTATGATCTGCTTTAATTATGAGAAGCAGTAGTGGTGTAGTGGATAAAGAACTGGTGTTGGTGTCAGGAAGATGTGGAATTAAACGCTGCCTCTGACACCTAGTGGCTGTGTGATCCTGGCCAAGTCACTTAAGCTCTTCTTACTCCTCTAGGTAGCTCTCAGACCATAAGTTGCAAAATAAGGTACCACCCTACATTGGTCGAGAGAGTTTCCCATATCCATGAAACCTCAAGTCCAATGTCCTATACTTCTATGTTTAAATTAGAATAACATAAATTTTTAGAGTAAATGTATATTATAGTATAGTATGGCATAGTATAGTATAGTATAGTAATAGTATAGTATAGTTATAGTATTGTATAGTATAGTAATAGTATGATATAGTATTGTATAGTATAGTAATAGTATATAGTATAGTGTATAGTATACTGTGGGCAGCTATGTGACATAGTGGATAGAGGGCTGGGACTGGAGTCAGGAAGGCTCATTAGTTCAAATCTGGCTTCAGACATCTATTAGCTGTGTGACCCTGGACAAATCACTTAACCCTGTTTGCCTTAGTTTTTTTCATCTGTAAAATGAGCTAGAGAAGGAAATGGCAAGCCACTCTGGTATCTTTGCCAAGAAGACCACAAATGAGGTCACAAAGAGTAGGACGCGACTGAAAATGACTGAACAACAACAACATGATATAGTGTATAGTATAGTATAGAAATAGTATCATATAGTAATAATATGGTATAGCATAGGAATAGTGTAGTGTATAGTATAGTAATGGTATATTATAGTATAGTAATACTATAATGTAGTGTAGTATAGTATAGCATAGTAATAGCATAGTGTAGCATAGTAATAGTATAGTAAGAGTATAATGTAGTATAGTAATAGTATAGCATAGTAATAGTGTATAGTAATAGTATAAAGTAGTACAGTAATAGTATAGCATAGTAATAGTGTAGTATAGCAATAGTATAATGCAGTATAGTAATAGTATAGTATAGCATAGTAATAGCATAGTGTAGCATAGTATAGTAATAGTATAATGTAGTATAGTAATAGCATAGTATAGCATAGTGTAGTATAGTATAGTAATAGTGTAGTATAGTAACAGT